>NC_035792.1:5291358-5330053 GCF_001653235.2 Pochonia chlamydosporia 170
TCTTCCTCCCCGGCTTTGTGGTGTTGAAGATATGGCGAATCGTCTGCTCGCCGATCGCGACGCGCCTCCAGTTAGACCACGATGGGCTTCAAACTTTGTTAGGCGCCACCAAGAGCTTACTACGCGTTTTACGCGTAAATATAACTACCAGAGGGCCTTATGCGAAGATCCAAAGATAATTAAGCCTTCGTTTGAGCTTGTACGCAACACAGTCGCGAAATACGGCATACAGGACGAGGATTTCCACAACTTTGACGAGACTGGCTTTATGATGGGCATGATCTCAACCACAATGGTAGTTACAAGCTCATAAAGACGCAGCAAGCCAAGTTTAGCTCAACCAGGTGACAGAAAATGGGTTTCAGTACTCCAGTCTATTAATTCCCAAGGCGAAGCTATCCCGCCATTTATCATGGCTGCGGGGCAGTATCACCTTGCGAACTGGTATGAAGATAGCGCTACCAAAGGATTGGGTTATCTCTACAACTCATAACGGCTGGACTACAAATGAGAAAGCCGTAGAATGGATCCAGCACTTTGAAAAGCATACTAAACCTAAAAGTCACGGCGCATATCGACTTCTTATTCTAGGTGGACACGAAAGTCACCACTCAACCGAATTCGAGGTATTCTGCAAAGAACACAAGATTATTACGCTTTGCATGCCATTTCATTCATCCCACAATCTTCATCCATTAGATGTTGGCTGTTTCGGGCCACTGAAGAAGGCGTATGGCAAAGAAATTGAAGGACTTATGAGCGCGCACATTACACACATCACACAGGCTGACTTCTTTCCCGCGTTTTGCACCGCTTTTAAAGCCGCAATGACTGAAAAAAATATCCAAGGAGCATTTAGAGGCTCAGGGCTTATTCCATTTGATCCGCAAAGTGTGTTAACACGGCTTGATGTAAAGCTACGAACTCCATCGCCTGTTGAAGCCGCACTTGAGCTACCAAATCTGTAGGTTCCAAAGACCCCAAACTACCCAACCGAGGCGACTTCACAAACTAATTATATAAAAATACGAATAAGCCGACATCAGGGAAGCTCACCAACATCAATTTTAGATGCTATGGATCAATTTGCGAAAGGCACATGCGGAATAATGCATAAGATGGCTCTCTTAAAGGCTGAGAACTAGCAACTTCGAGAGGCAAATGCACTATTAAGCAAGCGGTGTAAGGCCCCAAAAAAGCGTCTACGTGAAGGCGGTAGCATGAATATTGCCGAGGGACAAGCTCTTCAGGATCAGAATGATGTGGAAGAGCAGATACAGCAGGAGGATCGCCAGACTAGAGGCCGTAAGCCCCGTGATGAGACGAAGGGTCGGCGATGTGGTGTGTGCGGCAAGACTGGTCATAATGCACGAACTTGTCACAATGATGTGGAGACATCTAATGAGGATGATAGCAGTGAAGATTGATTGATTTCTTATGTTGTGGTTGTTTTTAGGTAAAATCTGTATGCGAAGCTCGTTGAAAGTGGCGCACTCAATGCTGGCGCACTCACTATGCACCTACGTTAATTCATCCACATAATATTATTTCCAGTTCGATACCGAGTATTAATACATGCTCGTCAGAAGGAAAAGCTGAGTTTGGAGATTCCTATCCGCCCCCAGCTAACCCCCTGCTTTGACGAGGTCCTATAAGCAAAAGAGGCAAATAAAGCAGTCTGTGCGGAATACCCTAGTCGAACTCCACTCAGATTCACAGTTGCGACTGACACGACAAACTATCGAATGACCTGAAGTTATAGGGTAAGTGCCTAACTGTTTTCCCTTACGCTAATGCAGGCAATAATGCACCAAGAGATTAGGCTGACTAGATGGCAAAATGCCTCACCCTCTCACACAACTTTTATGCGGTCTCAATCTCGCTGATCACTCGGTACTAATGCAATTTGTATCAAGCCCACAATCGAGCCTTTGTGTTCCCTGCGAGGTCATGAGATTTGGAATCTGATCAGCGGTTGCCAGATCCCAAATCACTTAGTCCTTCTGACCTGGAACAACTCGCAGTTCCTGGAATTCCGGACAGAGCTACTTAGCATGTTGACGCGCAGCCCAAGTGTCAAGAGCTCCATCTTGACCAGTTGTGCCTCTAACAAGTATATGCACTCCAGCGACCGTCGGTACCAGAGGCTCGGCCTTGTGTACTATTCCAAGGCAGTCGAAGAGGTGAATGACGCATTAGTCGGGCTGTGTTCAGACCGCAAGATTCGGGCCAATCCTCTAGTAACTACGGTTGTCTTCCTCTCTATTTATGACGTATGATGGCCCTTCAACTCTCCTGTTTATGCTCACCTTTCTTACCTGACGCTGGGAGTACAATATATTGGGCTACGAGACAGCCATCGACCCACGGAAGCATGTTACTGATGCTATGAAGCTCCTTAATTTAGGATACGATAATATATCGTGTCCAATGTCCATGGAACGCCCAGTCCATCGCATTGTAGTGGAAAGCATGCTCTACCAGGCGCTCCTAATCTCTGTACGAAGACCATTGGCCCCAAATTCCCACATTGCGGCGCAATTTCTTGTCCGCAGGGACAACATCCTTAGTCCAGCGAAGCCGAGAGATACACTGCTCACGGATTCCACTCCCGTCTTAACTACATTAAACAACATATTTATTTTGGACCTGGCAATGCATGGCGTTGTTGAAATGCCAAGAACTGCCATTGCTGCTTGACCGCATTTGCATTATCGTTAGGCCCATACAGCAGACCTCAGTTAAGGATTCGTATGAGGTTGCTTTGAAATCCATTAGCTACACAAAACTGAGGACAGAGAAAACGACAACGATAATGCAAAGGACACCTCGTTGAAATAAGGCTCATTAGGAGGCACTCTATGCTGTGCCATGGAGCACTGTAGCCATCTCGCAGTTACTACCGTAAAATACATGCGTTTTGACAGATCATGGGTGACTATACTTTCCAAAACGGCTGGACATCGCAGCAGTGTAGGCATACCACCACAACAAGTATGCTGGACCAGGTGTAGCAATATGCCGAGATTCATCCCGATAGCTGTCGCAATTCACATCCAATTGCTCTGAAGCCTCACCGCTCACGAGTTCGGATACACCAGCTAGATGCATAGTCACAGGTGTAGATATTCCAATAAGTTGCGTTTCGTCAAACGTTCTGGTACTTGCTGCTGGAGCCGCTACCAACATTTTCTCATTGCCATGTGACTCTAGGAGCTCCTGAAACTCATACGTTCCTGCCATGCGCTCTTCGTCCCACAGGGGTTTAATACAGCGACGGCCAGCTTGGGAGCGTAAATGGCGGTTAAATGATTCAAGGTTGACGAATTCCTGGCCACAGCCCCATTGACCGCCGTGCTGGAGATCACCCCAACAGACAATTTGTGCAGGACTTAACTCGTCGTGGCCATGCTGATTATATCCCACGGGGGGGGGTTTGCCGGTTCCGCTTATAATGAACCTGTTGGGTATGGAGGCAGGCTGACATCTGGCTCGATGGCTGTTGACGTGCCTTGTGACAGGACTTGCGTTTGAGTTTTGCTGAGCGTTCCCTTTCGCTCTGGGTTACGCAGTTGTTCGTTCGTGTTGACATGTGCAATTAGCTGGAGATGTGGGTGGTAATCTGCTCACTGACAACAAGATTAATACGGCGCAGCTGCTAGTCACCAGCCACAAATAATCAGCATATAGCAACAATCCGCTTGATTTGGTGGAGTACAGAATGTCAGCACGGAAGTGCGAACACTAAGTAACGGTTCTGGTAAGTTCGAGCTGCAAAGGATGACTTCAAGCGTCGCACAGTCTTGCTGCTATATATTTAAGAGCGCCGTAGAGAACTGTGGCTATGATACATTGGGCGATCCGAAACCAGACGAGCTACTTATCAGGCGCGTGGGTTATTTATTCCACATGTTGAGACGATCAGTCTTGGCTTCTGGCCGTGTGTGTCGTTTCCCGTGCACAGCCACATAGATCGCCGGTTGCCGCACTGTTTCCTTGGAAAACTTTCGCCATCTTGAAGGGGGTGACCATTGAAAGGGTCGTTTGAAGGAGATGGACAACACATGTTCAGGGACAGACTTATTCAATACTAAAGATTGTCCAGTGGCGGCATAAGTTGCCATCGTGTCCTAATTTATTCAGGGTATCGCCTGGAGCGGTCACTGGGACGGGCGGATTGTGGTATTCCTTCAGCTCCGTCGCTTTTGGCGCTACCGTTTTGTTAGGCTCCACTCTGCTTGAGCCGAAACTTGACATGTGGAGGTCTGGCGTAGGAGGCTGAAATCGTATGCAGTTTAAGGTTGCGGCTTTCAAGTACATCCCACATTGGAAAAACGGAAACCCCCTCATCAGAGTTCTGAGTCCTGGGCAGGAAGGGGTGATTGACGACAGGGATGGCGGCCGCCACAGGAGCAAGGTTTGGCCTCCAAGCATTGGTACCACTATGTACGATTGATTCAGGTGGATTCAGGTGGATTTAGGTGGGAACTGCAGGGATGCATCGCTTAAACAGATCTGTGTGAGCCTGGTGAACAGCCTTAGCCAATTTCCAAGAGGCCCTTTCTGCACCAAGGCGACCCGCAGCTGTGCCATAGTTTCAGGTCTTCACACTCACTATTTTCACTATTAGGAGCTCTGATATAGAAATAGGGAAACAGGGATATATATGTGGTATTGGCCCAAGTGTACGTTGTAAATGATGGTTAGGATGGGTAAACTGCGTATCTACTTTACCCCTATGACAGAAGCCTCACACTTTTCAGGTAGTCAACAATTGTAGCTATAGCCTGGTAAAGGACTCCACCCCTAAACCCACTATATTTTGCCCTGCAGTAAGTCATCAAGCGATTTTCTGCCAACCCCAACTTTTCCCCACTCCCGGCCGCCACGGGTACTCGGCGAGACAAAAGTGCCATCCATCCCTGAATTGTGGTGTGAAGTCAGTTTGGTGAACCGAGAAGACAGCCAGCCATACCCTTCGAATTTATCCGACGGTCATTTGGCACTGAGCTCGTGCACCTGAAAAGCACTATGTGGGTCTGAGACAAGCCAGAAAAAGCTACGCCCGCCTTGGAAGGTTCAGAGACGACAACTTTTGAATCCGTCTACGGAAAGAAATGGAAACCGATTGCATAAAGGCTTGTGTGGCGCCAGTGCAGGGCTTCCAACCTCATACTCATTGGCCTGGGCAACGGTTTATTGTGAATGGCTTCCCTGTTGGCAATATTGTACTCAGTCCTCAAATGGATTAAGTCCGAGCATAAATAGTTCTGGTCCCAGAAAACTACCTAAGCACTCAACAACTGGAAATATTGCTGAACTAGAACTAGATTGGCCATGCGTTGTTTAATTGGTCGATACTCGCCAGCTCTACTCGTTTACTGGTGGCTTTCGGTTTCCACCCGCCATCTTGGCCTTCGATGTTCCAGGCATGGCAAGAGCCGTGGTCTGGTAATTCGCATGGAGGCCGGATTCGGTGCTAGGTGGTCGTTGTGGGTCTTCATGCACGAACCATACAAGTGGTTACAGTTTGGAAGTCAGGAACACAAGAATCAATCAAGGTCGCTGACTCTGGCCACATAATCATTACATAACCCCAGCATGAAGTAAAGAACTCCGGTCTATCTAACATTCAGCGCCGTTTTAATTGCGCATCCTATCGTCAGTCTAACTTACAACACAAAATATACTCACATCCGATAATCTAAAATGACCTCCCATGTTACGCGACCGTTGTGCGATAACAACACAAAATACACGCACGCCAAGCAGCCTAAATTATTACACCTGTATATGACACATTGGTATCCACCCCAAACACAGCCTCAAGCTTAAACGCTCCACACCCGGAGGCGAATCGCTACCGAGCTCGTCGAACCGTGGCTGAGTGCGCACAATCACCAAACTCCAGGGCTACGTAGAAGTGGACCCTCGCCCATACACACGTCACTCACAGATTGTCGTTTGCGGACGAGGCGCATAGACTGCTTCATCAAACAGTCAGTATTTCGTATTAATATCAAAAATTAGTTTCATATAACTAACTATATATATATATATATCAGAGAGCAAGAATCCCCACAGCTACTGGTCCCCGCGACTGGAGCCTGAATCGTCAGCGACCTGAACCTGGATCAGCGAGTTTCCTCCATGTGCGCCTCCAATCCTCGGGATGATTCGCCCCGATGTTGCGACCGGACTGCCGGCGTTACATCCTCTAGCAAGGTAGAAGAGAACTTCGTATCGACTTCACAACATTCAGAGTCCTTCAACGAGCTGGGGATGTGTCGTGACCTAGCTGTTCTGTGGATAATTGCGGCCGTTGGTTCTGTTATCCTGTATGTCAATACGCACAAAACCTCGTAGGCTGGTTTGCTAACGGAATATGAAGTGTCATATTATATATATGTCTGCGGGAGTTTTGGGGCGAATAGCCGTAATCGTGGCATCCGATTTCCACATGACTCCGCCGTCGCTCGCATCGTCTTCTTGCTCGATTCTCAATGTGTCACATCAAAGGACTTCTCCCATTTGACGTTACTGTCGGGTAGAGGATGGGAAGGTATTGCCAGCTGCCTGGTGGGTCATCAACTATTGTTCACCATCTGCGTAGGGAGCACAACATCATCATACCTGGAAAAGAGGAAGTCAGGAGGGGAAGAACACAGAATCGCCTAGAAGACATCGCTACCATCCTTACGCAAGAAACTACATAATGGCGGACAGGCCAAAACGATCGCCTTCGGTCGGGAATACGCTCCTATCACGGCACCAGTTGTGCGTCAAACCCAGAAGGAGGTTATCAACCCCTATGACTGGCTGTGTAAATGTTGGTTGGCAATTGTATCAAAAGCTGTCATCCTCGGGCACCACATATCGTGGCTCTGGGTGCTTAAAATGTGGCTGCGATGTAACCGGCTATTGATAAGTTCAAATCCATAGTGAGCCCGGTGTTTAAGTCGAGATTCAGCTTCATTCCGTAGTTTCAGGTCGGGATTATCAAGATCAGCGCTCCTAATAGTCCAAACAGTCAGTCTGGAAACCTCAGACTGGACTGTTGGTCTGTCCGTTATCGTCAGACCAGACGGTCCAGTGCTGTAAACGATCCTGGATCGTTAAGCCTTAACGATATCGATCTCAGATTTATCGATATCGATATCGTTAAGGTTTGAGAATCCTCACGTAAGCATGAAGCTGATCATTGCCCACATAAGATTAGAAGCCTTGTGTATGTAAGTTCTAAGTGAATTAGTATAAAATCTGTGTAACGGGCTGAGCCGTTGATATGCACTCGGCTGATGCCAATGCTCATAACGCCACCAAATGAAGGTCTCACAGTCTGCCCCTGAGCATCGACTACCTTATGTAACCTTAACTAAGTAGCCAGCTCCTCGAGAGCTTCGAGTTTCTCTTCTCTGCAATGCAATCAATTTTTTGGTTTTAACACACTTGTGGCTGAATAAGTCCCGTCCGTGCCCCTTACAATCTGCGCCTGAGTGGCTCTAAAGCACGCTTGTCTTCTGATTTCACGCACACTTCTCCTTTAATCTGTAAAAATAGTTAACTTCCTGCCTGAATAATGCCTGACAATACCAATCATGTCGTTGACGTCGCCGACGATGGCTTTGAGGTTGAGAACGCGCTCTTACCGTTTGATAGCGACCAGATATCAAATCTACGACCCTCTGACTCAGCTTCGCAAGTATCTAAGGTTACTTCCACGAGCACTACTTCCTCCTCCTCTTCTAAGCGTAAGCGTACGCTTCGGTCGGATGTCTGGGTATATTGTAGAGAGGGTAGGGAGGAGGACGGCGAATTAATTCAGCATAAGACAGGTCGCTATTACTACTGTAAGCTCTGCTCAGCGGGGTATACTAACTCAGAAGCTGCTTGGAGCCATCTGAAGTCAGCGTATGGTATTGTGAAGCCGGAGGAAGCGTCCAAGAGAGCAACCACGGCTGCTAACAGCCCTTTAAAGCGAAGTTTTGCAGCTACGGCTTTAAAGATGGCTGCTCAGAAGGAGCGAGTGGCCCAGGCGACAATGGGCGATATCATTAACCAAGAGCGTTTTAATGAAGCCTTAGTGCGGTTGATTGTAATGCGTAATCTACCTATCAGCGCCGTTGAATGGCCAGAGTTAGAAGATCTGCTTAAAGCTACAAACCCAGCCGTAGACGGTCAGCTACTTCAATCGCGCGGAACTCTTCCAAAGCTAATAGAGAAGTCATTTGATACTCACCGCCAGGTCCTCAAGACAAAGCTACAACGCTGCCCCTTAAGATCCACCTTGCTGTTGATTGTTGGTCGTCGCCAAACCGCAAAAGCCTCATGGCTATCTGTGCGCAGTTTGTTGATGATGGAAAACTCCAGAAGGCGTTGATCGCGCTGCCTGAGTTACAATCTCATACTGGCAAAGAGACAGCCAGCGCTATTATTCGAACTCTTAACTCTTATGAGATCTTCCACCTACTAGGCTATATTGTCAGCGATAATGCCTCCGGAAATGATAAGATGATGAGGTTTGTGGAAGAATCAAGAGGCGGAGCTTATGAGGCAGAACACTATCGAATAAGGTGCTTTGGCCATATTCTTAACCTCGCTGCTCAAGCCTTCCTTTTTGCAAAGGACAAGTCGGCAGTTAATGAAGCTATTCGACAGATCAAGGATTCTGCTACTGACGTAGACGACAACCTTACGGCTCATCTACGCTCGGCAGAAGCAGCTGGCTGGAGGCAGATGGGCGCCCTTGGTAAGCTTCATAACATTGAAGTCCACTTTCGCGCGTCTGACGCTCGTTACAATGAGTTCAAGAAGCTTGCAAAAGGCAGGGTACTACCACAAGAAAATGCAACGCGCTGGAACAGCTGGTATAAGGTTGTGGACGTCGCCCGGCAGGAGGTTATGCGCAGCGCAATTACTATCTACTGTCAGCGCTACTCGCAAGATCTTCAAGACGATACACTTGACAGTGACGACTGGCAAGTTATCAACGATACCTATAACTTCCTCTCCACCTTTAACCGCGCGACTTTGCTCACGCAAGGCGACAGCGCGACAATTGACAAGGTTATTCATACAATGGATATTATTACCAAAGTTTACAAGAACGAGACGGTACGTTAGCTATACTAATTTTACTTATATATCAGTGATATCACTAACGTTTTGTGCGTTAGGAACGTGCAAAGTTGCTCAATAAGCCGCGATACCTCTCTGCCCTCATGACTAGCTGGTACCTTTTTGATAAGTACTATGCCAAAACCTCTGACAGCTCGGTCTATGCCGCTGCGCTCCTCCTCCATCCCTCCTTCCGCTTACAATATATACAAGATAACTGGGATAAAAGCTGGAGGGAGCCGGCGCTAAGAGCCGCAAGGAACCTTTGGAAGGAACAGTACGCCACGCGCCAAGTTGATAAGTTACAAACTAGTGGTGCTGAGAGATCTTCAACAGCGACGTCAGCTGAGCCATCTGCCTTTGACTTGGCGATGGGCCAGATGAAGCTCGCCGCACCTGTTGAAGATGAGTTTGAGCTATTTATTAAACAGGCTCAAAGTACGCTACCTGCCAGCACGACTGCGCTTGAGTGGTGGCTGGATCCAGCTCGCAAGAAGGACTACCCGCGACTCTATTACATGGCAGTAGATATACTTTCCATACCTGCTATGAGCGCCGAGCCTGAGCGTATCTTTTCTGGAGCTAGGCGGACAGTTACATGGACACGCTTTTGTCTTGGATCTAGTGCTATTGAGCGCTCAGAGTGCTTAAGGAGCTGGATACGGGCAAAAGTCACAATACCTGAGCAACTACTATTCACTGAGGTCGGCAGCGGTGAGATTGCAATAGAGATGGATTGAGTAATTAAACAAACTTCTTGAATTTGAAGTTTACTGCCCTTTTAAAAACAGTATGAGTTTACTAAGCAATCCTTAACGATATCGATCTAACCGATCAATAGGCTTATCGATCAAATCTTAACGATCCTGACACTCAGATCGATAATTTTGATCGTTTACAGCACTGTCAGGAAGTAGGCACGAATCCTGGCTCTCAGTGATGGATAGAAACGTATTGAAACTGAAACAGAGCTCAGTGTCAGTTTCAATCACTGAAACGGAAGTCTGTTCCGGTTTCGTTTCATATGTTTCATATGTTTCATACTTATCCTTCATCTGGCCGAGAAGCAACGTATGAACACGCTGTAAACTGGATAACTTGACCAATTATCTAGTTACTGAACTTGAATGACAATCTGCGTGACAAAACTCATCCGTGATGCCCTTCTTGCGCGGTTTGTCGAGGTCAGGTTTTCGCATCGTCGGATTTACAAAGTGGGGCTGACATTTCAAAAGTTCCGAGTCTGAGTTAAGTTCAGCATAAAAAGAGCGCTTTAAACAAGTTTGGTGGCATTTCAAAGCCAGATATGGAGATATTAAACCAGAGAATTGCATAGTGACATTTACATTGGGAGTTATGGCGATATTTATACTATATACTGAAACTTACTGAAACTCTGAAACTGAAACCGCAAGGCGTTTCAGTGAAACGATACAGAGCACAGTTTCATATCATATGAAACTGTATCTGAAACGTCTATGTTTCTATCCATCACTGTCGTCCCGCAAAACTACCAAGCTACTTCCGCCTTAACTGCTACCGCTTTATCCAACAAGCATATCGTTTTAAGCGTGAGCCCACTGACATCCTTTCCTCCAGGCATTGAGAGTTGGGTGCGTTTGGCTATGGTGACAGCCCCGATATCCTGACCGCCTCGCTATGCACTTTCCGAGTCGTGTTGACCAAGGACCAGGTGCCCAGTCGCCTGACACCCATGTAATTGGATAAAGATTCTGTCCAGGACACATACACATTTCCTGCCTTCTCTCGAGTAACCCTCTCGTCTAAAACAGTGTTTTTCGCGTCGCGTCCATGAGTGCCAACACAGATGCTGAAGGCGATGGCATGACTACGCCAACCGCTGGTCGAGGAACTGAACGTATCCGGGGAAGACGCAATCAATTTCGTCCGTCTCAAGGGGATAGTGCACGAACATCCAATGTATGTCAGATTTGCAGGCTTGAAAAGGTCGAATGTGGTGGTCAGTGGCTCTGCCAGAATTGCGCCAGACGGCATTTGAATTGCACGTCTGCAACAGCTGATAGGCGGAAATTGTATTCTCCTTTGTATGTCATCACTTGCAACCCAGTGTTAGTCTTTCGTGTTGTTGAGCTGATATAGTGGCGGTTTGACCTTTGCAATAGAGATATACTGAAGCTGCAACGAGCCGTCACTTACAATGAGAGCAAGCGGCTAGATGCAAAACAACTATGTGAGTGTGGCTTAGTCACTGGAGAGAAAATTTGGCGTCGCTGATTTTGTATACCGCCCAGTTTGGGACCCTACTTCAACTGACTTGAACGAACACACCGCACGCCCACCGGCGCTGGATGACATTGCGATGGCATCTGCGCGATCGCAAAGTCTAGTACGGCCCAGATATCAAGCCTCTGAAAAATCTTCAGTCGATCGTCGGACAAATGACATGGTATCTTCATACACCACTTTCTATTGTTGGCGAGTCTCCACCTAGTACGTATACCTATGCGTGAACTTGCAAGTGAAAGAGAGCCAACTAACTAGGTGATAGCAAGGACCGCTCCGGATGCGGCACTCTCCTCCAGTGATAATATTGATTCCGAGGTTCGCAGCCTCTGAATCTCACGGGCAAGCAATCGTGCATGCAGTAACTCTCCAAATATCAAGATCTCACCGTCAGGGCTAAGTCGGCTGCATTAGATACTTGTCCGGAGCAGACTTGCAAACAAATAATCAAATCAAATTGACACTCTGATTTGATTTGATTTAAGTATACTAGCCACGGATTTGATTTAATTTGATTTGACTTCATCCCAATTTGATATATTTGCCTCATTTGACATCATTTGGATATCTCTATGTCAACATACCTGGGCACAATAACTTGTTATAACCATGGTTTTTGGTTTATAACCATAACCATACCGAAAATTTGGGTATATGGTTATAACCATATATAACCATCTTGGCGTCTTGGCGCCTTGGCACTAATTTCTGGGGAAAATTTCTGCAAAAGCCCCGATTCAACTATGTTTAATCCTCTAATCTACCCTATCTGCCGCTGCTATGTCTTCGGACGCTTCGTCCAGTATCGTCTCTGCTGCGCAAACATCAGCGCCGGCAACGCCATTACATTTCGATGTTATTTTCAAGGTCGAGTATGTCGGTAAGCCCAACACCACGCTCAAATCCGGGGTCCAGCGTCGAAAGCAGTTTACCTGCAGGCAATGTAATTCGTGGAGTACACCTCACCGAACGAATGCTGTCAAGCACGTTCTCTCTGTCCATCCGCTGTCCAGGTCTTCTCAATCATCAGTGTCCGCGCCGATAGCACAGCGAGATATCTCGTCCATGTTTGTGCCGATAACTTCTCAGAATGGCCTCCGCAATAGCTTCAATCAGCAAGCCTATCGGGAGGCCATCATTGGCCTGCTTACTCGACGTCGGATGCCTTTCTCGGCCGTTGAATGGAGCGAAATGAAGGATATGGCCCTGGCCTGCAACCCAGCTATTGAGGACCTCCTCATCAGGGTGGTCGTCGATATGATCGATACGATACGATACGATACGATATCGATATCGATGGGCGATATCGTCGATATCGTCGATATGAACGAGCACGGACCACATGACTCAAATTACCCTCTCACCACTGTTTCAAGCTAAAATTATTTACATTGACATTGTGGAAATTAACTACTGTCTGTTCCGCGCGCCACTCCATTTTTCCTCCAATGCTTTAAACATTCTACCTTCTCAATAGTGTCCTCCCCAAGCTTCATCCGCTCCCATGATATAGTCCGCCGCGCCCCTGAGAATACCCTCTCTGCCTCTGCGCTCATCGCAGGAATTGACAGCACATTAACTGCAAGCTGCGAGAGTTTCGGCCAACGCTTGCGTTGCTGCGCATCTAGCCACCACTCAAGGGCAGGAATGTCAATGAGGATGGCAGGCTCGCTGGTGTACTCCTCATATTCATCCTTGCTCTGTGGTCGTGGAAAGTTCCGAAGCCTCTCAGCAATAATGTCAAACGCTTCCGGGCTACCCATGGTCAAGGCTCGAACCCACTACACTGGATAGCCACGTGGACCATCCATAAATGGTCCATCTCTATTAAATCCATCTTGTCGGCGCTCAGATTACATAATATCCATTACATTCGTGCTTGAAATGGATGTAATTGATGTATTTAGGTGGATTTAGGGTAGGTTTTGAGGATATTGTCGGATAAAACTGCCTCTGTTGACAGAACAAGCAAACTTGGTGTAAATGCTGGTTGTCATGACGTCGGCTATGAGAACTGAGAATAGCCGGAAAAAGCAATTATTTGCTTCGGACGAAAGGAAGTGTTCTGATATTAAAAGGAGAGCTGCAGACTCTGTCTGCAGCTCGAACAACAAGAATAACAATTTTGAAAAAGAGCTTAGTTAACAATGAGTCTCATAACGTGACACTCTCTGTAAAGATTTCATGACAACCAGAATGATATTTCCTAAACGGGTTAGTCTTGGTGGTCTTGTTGGTCGGACCGGTCCGACCAACTGGTCCGACCAAAGTGGCTTGGTCTGGTCTGGTCTGACCCCCCAGACCAGACCAGACCGGACCATTCCGATCACTGATTTGCACACCTTGGTTAATCGGGGGATGAAGTTGGACTATGCTACCTCCACGTGGTATCCCCTGGCAATCTGGACGCAAAAGCGTCCAGAGCCAAATGCTAAAGCAGAGAGTTGATGGAAGGGTTCATTTTTCCCCGGAATGGACCGCATGTCGTGAAGTTGGCACGTGGCGGCGTGTCACGACAAAGAGCCTAGAACAGCCTTGTCCATGGAGAGCAGCCATGGAAACATTACACAAGGCCAGTGGTAACATCAGAAGTACCGGGAGTGACACAGACAGAGGGCGACCAGACAGCGCAGAACAACACATGCTGAGCGAGAACGGCCATTTGGCCTATCAGTTACCGAAGTCAAGACATGAGCTAGACGACAAACCCTCGAACAAGCTAGAGAACAGCAATGTTGGACAATGCATACATGATACTGGTGAGCACAGAGAAAGAAAACCACGGATGCGGATGCGGATTCGGATGCGGATTTTATTTGCTTTCGACACGAGTTGTCAACGAGGATAATGTCAGCAGCGACGGACGCTGTGGCTGTCATTATTTATTTTTTTACTGGCTGAATTTAGCCAGCACTATGAGTTATCAAAAGGAAGCTCAAATCGTTCATAAGGGCTTTACGAGAGTCGAGACGTGACCATTTGTCGAAGCAATAATAGATTCACCGATGAGGCCCTCTGGGCGAATTCCCCTGGCGTAATATCCCTACCTACCTAGGTCAATCATGAGACTTGGCAAAATGAACTGTACCCTTGTCACGAAATTGAACTCGACCGCCCGTACAGTGTTGCACAACTTAGAACTCTACTCAAGGTAATTGGACTTGGCCATATACTTCGTATCCTAAAGTAGTGAGGTTCAGTATTTACTGAAGAAACGGATTGTGCTAATAAAAGTATCAGATACAAATGTATTCCAAGACTGCTCTCGTACAGTACCAGCAGCTAGTTGTAAGGGGCTGCGCCGCTGTTTGTTCAACATAAGGGTGCCGTATGATTGTCTATCTAAAGCTAGGGAGAAAGAAAGGAGAAGAGCAAGCTCGAGGCGAGCCTCGAGCTTGCGCAGTTAAGTTGCAGTGGCAACTTAGGCGAAATTAATCCAATTACACAACCGACCGTCTGCACGGCGCCGAAGCTCCGGGCCCGGCAGAGCCGGGTCCACAGCATCGGGCATAGCCCGTGACAGTACGGTACTATGGCCAAAATACAGTACGTATGTACGTACGTGTACTATGAAGTTGCATCACTACTCATAATTGCTTTTTCCTACAAACTTTATTTCATTAATGTAGTTTTGATGACGAAGTCATGACACTGAGTCTGTTTGTTCAGTCGACTGAGGCAGCATTATCCGACAGTCGTCCTACCCGGTACAGTTGTTTATTGTACGTCTATTACGTGTTTTCGTCGATGTAAATGTCAGCGAAAGTGAATTTATCCTACGTTTCACCAATCAATATAAACAATATATTGCCAATATGAATCGCCTTGTATTGTATTGTCACAATATCGCAAACTCCGTATGGATTGCCACTATATCAGAAAATGCATATCATATGGTAGTTATGTATTGCGGTATATTGTTTTATTTTCATATTCTTTACCACAATGAGCCCGTTACACTTCGAGCTCTGCACTAGTAGCGATAGAGTCCAGTTTGTAAGAAACGGGCCTAGGTGACGATACTCGCTCCCCTCGATCATTTATGCAGCAGGTTCTAGCAGTGTTCTACTATAGTGCTTACCACGCGCGCCCGTGACTTATGCAGCCGGCCTATCCTGCCGCCTGCGCACAGCCTATGAGTGGGTCGTAAAATGCCTGACGAATTCCCAACCCCGCTCCCACAACAACCACAGAAGAACACAAGATTCAATCAATAACATCATTACTGATTCTGGTCCGATAATCCATTGCATAACTCGTCGTGAACCAAGATGGGCGTGGTGTATCTAACAGTTGATATCGAGGGTTTTGTGCGGTCTTCCTATCAGACAACCCCATTGCACAATTACAATGTACAGACACATGCTAACGCAGGGACAGATCACCACACACGTGGCTGTGTCTCTATGGTCCGGCTATCGGCCTGGCCACAACCCATGACGAACACCACTGGCGCTACCCCATTCTGCAACCCGCGAACTGGGATCGCAACAATTTGACATCCTCGCAGGCGCCAGCAACCTCCCCCGATCTACAAATGCTTAGTTTTGAGACCCACGTGGCGCAAATCTTGACGCCACCCGAGGCACAGGACACGTCCGGTTGCCTTGCCATCCCTATCGCCAATCCCCACTTCCTCCCGCGCTACTCCTGCCACGCCACACTTTATTTGGAAGAATGGTGGTTCTCGAAATAAAGTTGGGCCTGGCACGAGTAAAAACTTTGATAGGGCCCACATAATTCCATTGTGGAGATGCACATGAGCATCTAGTTGGCGCGCCTTATCCGAGCCTGCCCTAGCTTCGTGTAACCCGGAAGGGAAGGGGCTTGATTTCAGCCTTCTCCTAGCAGACCCCCGCAAGTCAAGTTTCAGCTCCAAGCCTGGTGGGGGCCTTGAATACGATTGCACAGCCACTGCTCTTCCCACCCAACACGAATAAGACGATTGCACCAAAAGTGACGGAGCTGAAGGGATTCCACAATCCGTCCGTCCCAGTGACTGCTCAGGCAATACTGAATAAATTAGGACACTAATGTTCGCTGGCAACTTATGCCGCCACTAGACAAGCTTTAGTATTAAATAAGTGTGTCTCTGAACATGTGGAATCCATCCCCCTCAAACGGCCCTTTCAATGGTCACTTTCTTCAAGATGGCGAAAGTTTTGCAAGGAAAATACGAGGTGTCTTTCTCAATTCGTGTTTAGGTCATTACTAAGACTTGGGAGATAAATAGATGCCGAGGATGACAAGGATAATGAATGACAGGGATGGAAAATCAGAGATTGCACATGAAATGGATTGGAAGAGAGAATAGAAAAACACACAATACACACACACCCGGTGTTCTAAAACTAGCTCTCCACAACACCACCACCTGCGTCTCCTCTACCCTCCATGTAAGGGCACTGGTAAACCCATACACCCGCTCAGACCTACAATAATGCTCATACTCGTCCCTGATAGGTGCCGGTTGTAGATGCTTGTTTCGCCATTTCAAGAACTCGTTCGTGGTCGTGGATGGTGCCTCGGCGAGAGGAAGTGATTCCACGGGTTTGTATTCACCCCACAGCGCCTCAATCAACTTCTCCGATGACTCAATCCATTCCCTCTTCCAGTTCTCGTGTATATAATGCCATTTATGCGAGGGATGAAGAACTATAGCTGCGACATAGGCAGGCGATTCGTCAGTAAGGCGATAGTACTTATCCAATTTCGCCCAGCCCGAGTTATACATTGGTGCCATGATCGGATCGTCAGTATATGCCTCTTTTCCTGCTTCGAATTGTGCCAACACAAAGTCCATAGCCAGCAGAACATGGTCGAGAGTTGCAAACGATGACTCCAGAGCCTTGGTCGTCAGTTTGAGCTTCTCTAAAAAAGATTCGATCTTCTCGAGGATGGTCCAGTCCTCTGCAGAAAGCCTGTCTCCAGCGCAATCTGCTTCTACCCATTTGTTGAAATAGCCATCAATTGCTTCTCTAAGATTCAAGGCCGCTCGCAGCATGGTATACCACGAATTCCATCTTGTGTCGTTGTCTCGCGCAAGCCTGCGGTTATGGCTAATAGCCATAAACTTCTGGCTGCGCTGAACACTTCGCTGAATGTAAACGGCAAAGTTGTGAAGCTTACCAAGTGGGCCTTTCCGCCGCCACGCCTCAATCTGTTTCAGTGTCACATTGTGCAGACTGGAATCTTCGTGTTCGAGCGTCTCGTTATCGGTAACGAAGAGGAAGGATTTGGCGGCTAGGTTGATAATATGACCTTGGCAGCGGAGTCGGTGAGATTTGGGATCATACTGTATGTCAAATTGACGTAGAAGGGCTATACATCATGTATACATGTTAGCGGCGTTCGAAAGAAATTGTGAATTGTGAGTGTACCGACCAAGAGAAAGCGACTTCATCATTGTGTCGTTATTGGTTGCATTATCCATGACGAAATAGCCCAACTTAGAAGCAAAGCCCCAATCTTCAACCACTTCGATAATTGCCGCAGCGAGATGAGAGCCATCATGCTCACCGTCGATGTCCTTTAGGGCCAAAGTATGGTGTTCCAGCTTGCCGTCTTCCGTTACATAGTGAGCAACTACGCCCAAGATTGCCAGGGAGTTGGGAGAGGTCCAGAGATCGCAGCTGATATGAATCCTCGACTTTGCCGACTGAATGCGCTGCTTGATCTTCTCCTTCTGATCTTCATACTGGCGCATAATCCATTTCTTGATAGTTTGGTGTGTGTCTGGAAGCCAGGTATCAATATCGGCATTAACGTAGGATAGTAGTGCACGGAATTCTGCGCATTCCACAAGCCGAAATGGAAGAGAACGGGCGGCAATAAACCGTACGTACAACACTTCAAGCTGGTCCGGGTCGACCGAGTCTCCGTAATGATTGTTGAGTCGACGGCGTTTTCGGACATTTTCCTCGGCCGTAAGACGAGCTTGTTCGAGAATGGTTCGTATGGTTCTTACTTTGGCCGATCGTGGGGCGCCCTTTGGGAGGCCATGACCGTCCGGAAGAGGATCCGTTAGGTGCTTAGTTGGAGCCGCAGTTCCACCGGAACAAGAATATGTCTTCTCACAATACTTGCAGCGCCATTCTTCTTTCCTGGTCCGTTGATTGTAATATCTCGTTTCGATATCCTCGTCTGGCATGTGAGAGAAGATCCATGATGTTCTTGGCTTGGCGCAAGAGGCTACAGAGCCCGTGCGAGGTGGCAAAGGCTGGCATTGAGAGGCGTAGCTCTCGTCTGTGTCCAATGGTTGTTGGCTGGAACGCGCCAAAAGGTCATCGGATGGTGTTGAACGTTTCCGTTGCAGTGTTTGAACAAAATGCAGGCGCTGTTGAGGCATTGTCGCAGGATGCACCAGGCATATTTTCGCCAGAATCGTGCATGAGAACAGCAAATTGATCGCATTAGAGAAAAGAAGAGCTCAAAGTCCTCAAAGAGCCAGTTGGTTGGGCACATAGTTAAGGTAACACTCAGGGTTTGTGGCGGCGCCTTTCATTTGGTGGCGTAATTAACATCGCAGATTCGTAGCTGGCAGGCACGGATCAGGCGTCCTACCCGGCATCGTTTTTGATTGTCTATTATGTTTTATCTATGGCCACGAGATGGTAAATACACACTATTACATATGTTCGTTGACATGACTGTCGGAAGATAAGTGCGTTTTACGCAAACCATACTTACCAACCAATATAAACAATATATTGCCAATATGAGCCGACTGATATCATATTGTCACGATATAGGAAACCGCATATTGTATTGCCACGATATCAGAAAATGCATATTATATGGTATGTATTGCGATATATTGTTTTATTGTCATACTATTTACCACACTGTGAACGTTCTGTAAGAGTGTAATACGCGTCGAGTTTCGCCCACCCAGCCTCAACGCATGGCGCCATGAATGCGTCATTTCCGTATTCGATTCGTGCAGCCTCAAATTTACTAAGCAGGAAGTCCATCATCGGCAACGTTCGGTCAATCGTATACGCGTGACCTTCCGTAGCCTTGGTTGCATCAGCGAATGATTTGAGGAAATTGCAAACTTTTCTCAGCTCAACCCAGTCTTGCTCTGAAAGGGAGTCAAGCTTCAGGTCCTTCTCCTTGGAACAAAAGTAATCAATTTGATCTGCAAGTTCGATAGCTCTCGCGGTCATATAGTACTTGGAGTTCCACCTTGTATCGTTGTCGCGAAGAAGTCCCTTCTTGTCGCTGATCTCTTTAAACCTCTGTATACGTTGGGGACTACACCGGATAAAAACAACGATGTTGTGGAGCTTGCCAAGAGGACCAGCCTTCCTCCATTTCAATATATCAGATTCTGAAGGTTTGACATATTCGCTCGTGGTCTCCTTCTTGATCTTATTTTTCGTAGGTGCTTCCACTGGTGCCGCTTTTGGAAACATAAATGCGTGTGCTGCCAGATTGATAGTATGACCATTGCAACGAAGGCGGTGATGTTTCGCGTCATATAAGATATCATGCCTCTCGTTTAACAAGTTCTGTAGAGTATTCATCAATGTATCATTCGAATCTGCATTGTCCGAAACAAAATATCCAACCTGGGTGACAATTCCGTAGTCCTCGACAACATCCATCACAATCTGAGCCTGGTTCTCCCCTGAATGCTTACCATGCACCTCTCGTAGAGCAACGCAATAGGAAACCAACTCGCCGTTGCTGTCAATAAAGTGTGCAACAACGCCAAGGATGCCAAGCTTATTTGGAGAGGACCACAAATCGACGGTGAAGTGTATTCTCGAGACGGCTGATTGAAGAACTTGCCGCATACGCCGCTTTTGCGTCTCGAACGTTCGCATTACCCACTCGCGAATCGTCTGATGTGACGTAGGTAAGATTGAGAGCACGCCAGGATTGAGGAACTTGAGTACGGCTCGAAAAGTTTCTCTTGTTGCCATACGAAGTGCGACCCCGCAGTCCGCAATCCACTTTACATACAGTTGCTCAAATTTATCAGCGTTGAGATCTGTCGGTTCGTCATCGTGTCGACGGCGTTTAAGGGGGTTCGCGCTTTGAGACATCCGTGAGAAAGCCTCCTCAAGATGGTTCCTTGTTTTAGCCGCCCTTTCTTCGTTGGGCGTCAATATACCAAGAGTATTGTGCGATTTAAGGTGCTTTTAGATATGAGCTGTGCCTCCATTTTCGAGATATTCGGCAGGCTTCCCTTTGCAGTATTTGCAACGCCAGATAATCTGACCTTCCGTATTACGGACGATCTCGTTTTTTCCGAAAGGCGTATGGTCCCATATCTTCGATGTACGCTTCTTCTTCTTAAATTGAGAAGGCGACAGCGGCGAAGTATACGTTTCTCCGATGTCAGAATCTCCGTTGTCGCTGGCAGCTGATGAATCAGCCACTAGGGATGTTTGAGATGATATGGCCGCGAAGGAAGCGGCAATACCTGAGTGTTGAGAAGTCATTATGTATTAGATTAAGAATTGTCGACGAAGGAAGTGAAATTTCAGGGGCTGACACGCTTTATTGCAGAGAAGTCCTTCAATTGGGATCTTCATTCATTACGCCTGATGCGTACAGCAAGGGCCTCGTATTACTCGTGTTGCACCGTATTTGCACTGCATGAATATCATATTAAACGATATTCAAACGACCTCGCACTGCACCGCACGGTTTTCTATTTTTCTTGCACTGCACGGTATTTTTATATCGTGCAGGCAATACGATATTGAATACGATATCGTCTTATTTACGGCCACACTATTTACATCACTGCTCTGGTTGTCGTGAAATCAATACGAAGTTCTCGCCTCCCTTGCTAGAGGATGTAACGCCAGTAGTCCGGCTATCACATCGAGGCGATTTATCGCTAGGCTTGGAGGTACACATGGAGGAAACTTGCCGATCCAGGTCGCTGGCGATTCAGGCGTCAGTCCAGGGGACCAGCAGCTGTGGAGGTTTCTTTGTCCGTCATATATATCGACGAAAGCTAATTATTGATCTTAATACGAAAGACTGGCTGCTTGATGAAAGCAGTCCATACAACCCTTCCCCAAACGACAAATCTGCGAGTGGCGTGCGTAGGGTCCAGGGTTCGGATCTTAGCCGAACTACGCTAAATGTATTCTTCATTCCAGGCGACCGCTATGGGCATGTGGCTTGGTCAATTATACGCACCCACCATCGGTTCGACAAGTTCAGTAGTGATTAGCCTCCAGGGCGAAAAGTTTAGTTTGAGGCTGTGTTAGGCGATACCAATTTGTCACATACCACAGGTGTGATATTTAGAATTCTGGCTGTGATATTTCTTCTTGACACGCCGGTGAACTAGTAAGCGCGTCCACCTTGGCGGTGACTATTCATCATGACCGCCGCGGAGTCATCCTCGCCGAGCCCGACGTTCTCAGCCGAGCAGAGCCTTTGATGGATCTGGACAAGCGCCAGAATAAGGCACCAGATAGCCCCGCGGTCCAGAAGCTCAAAGCCGAGCGAAAGGCCATCTCGCCCGAGCTTGACCAGGCCACGCAGGACGTGCAGGCTGCCCGCAAGGCAGCCAACGCGGCCATCCCCCAGAACCTTAAGCAGAAGGAGAAGGATGCCGTCACGAAGTTAAAAGCCATCCGCCAGGGTCTCCCCGAGGATAAGAAGAAGCAGCTTAAGGAGAATGGAAAGGCCCTAGAGGCAGCCAGGAGGAAGAAGTCCCCTGCCCCGTCTGGCCCAGTGGCTAGCCCTAAGCCTTCTGCTACCCCTAAGTCCTAAATCAGGCTTTATTACCCTCCACGCCAGGGACAAACATGTCCACCAGGGGTGGAATCCGCCCTTCGTATACCCTCTACCAACAAATTATGTGCTACCTACCGCGACTCATACAAGATAGTTACAAAAGTTTAAAGGCAATAAACATGTTAATGATGGGTGCAAAAATACCCCAGCTCTGGGGACCATTGACATGTTTTACTGGTGACTGTAAGGGGCCAAGCTGCAGTTTGTTCAACGTAAGGATGCCGTACAATTGTCTATCTAAAGCTAAAGAGAAAGGAAGGAGAAGAGAAAGCTCGAGGCGAGCCTCGAGCCTGCGCCCCCCCCCCCCCCCCCCCCCCCCCCCCCCCCCCCCTTATCTAAGTTGCTGAGTGACAACTTAGGCGAAATTAGTCTAATTTGTAAGGGGCTGCGCCGCTGTTTGTTCAACATAAGGTGCCGTAGATTGTCTATCTAAAGCTAGGGAGAAAGAAGGAGAAGAGCAAGCTCGAGGCGAGCCTCGAGCTTGCGCAGTTAAGTTGCAGTGGCAACTTAGGCGAAATTAATCCAATTACACAACCGACCGTCTGCACGGCGCCGAAGCTCCGGGCCCGGCAGAGCCGGGTCCACAGCATCGGGCATAGCCCGTGACATTATCCCCTTCCTCCCTTCCGTCCCCGACCGTGGCGCCGGGGTCCAGTAGTCGTCTGATACTTCTCCAATGGCCCGTCATACTTCATGACTGGGCCGTAAACCGATTCAAACTCTTCCATCGCTTCTGTCTCCCGTAGAGCCTCCGCTGGCTCCCATGTTGCATCTGCATATCCACGCCAGCGTACAAATACTTCTCTAAATTTCCCGCGTCCACGGTTCTTCCAACGAGCGCAGAGGATCTCTTCCACTTCCCATTCTTGCACGCCGTTCTCCTCCTGTATCGGCGGCGGTTGTGAGTCGTCAACTCGCTGCCCGGGTGCCGGGTCTTGTCTAGCTCGGCGAAGCAGATCGACGTGAAATCGTGGGTGTATAGAACCTGGCACGTCTAACTCCACGACGTGTGAACTGATGACTTTTGTGACTGTGTACTTGTGGTGCAGCCAATCTAGCTTCTTGCATGGTCGTGGTGACCTGTAGTTCGCCATCGATAGCCAAACCTTATCTCCAACTTCAAATCGTTCGGCTGGCTGCCTCTTTGCATTTGTTGCCTCTTCTTGTTGCTGCTGGGAGGCGGCAATCATAGCCTGCATATACTCCGAGACTTCCTGCAGACGGCTAAGAAGGGCGTCTGCCTTGCCTTCCTCCTTGCTCTGGGGCGGATCTGCTGGATCCTCGACAGCCACTGGTTCTACATGGTATCCGTGTTCGACAAAGAACGGGCTGATCTTCGTCGCTGCGGATTCACGGTTGTTAAGGGCCAGCTGTGCCACTGGGAGGAAGTCCCCCCAGTCCTTCTGCATGTATGATACGTACGCCCGCAGGTATGCCTGTATCTCTTGGTTTGCTCTTTCCGGGCCCCCGTCCGTCTGTGGGTGGTATGCTGTACTTAACCGCTGCGTCACCCCGGCTAGCTTGCAGAACCTCTTCCAGAATCGACTCAGCCAGTTGCTCCCGCGGTCGCTTACGATAGACCGTGGCATTCCATGAAACCTATAGTGGCATTGTAGGAAACGTTTTGCACACGCTTCTGCCTCCATCGTGTCCATCACTTCCAGCGTTACAGCCTTCGTAAGCCGATCCACAATTACCCAGATATATGTTGCATTGCTAGGCCCTGTAGCTGGAAGATCGGTAATAAAGTCCATTGCTAAATGACTGCGTGGTCTGTCTGGGATAGGCAGTGGTTTCAGGAACCCTCTCTTCGACTGGCGCCAAATATGGCCACGTCCGCATACGTCGCAATTTGCAACAAATCGTCGAACCAACTGCGACTGTCCCGGCCAGTAGAAACTGCGAGCCACAATCGCCAAGGTCCCCTCTCTTCCTGGGTGGCCGGCGGCAGTTGAGTCGTGTGAGTCTTGCACGATGCGCGTCCGAAGGGTGTCCTTTTCCGCCTCGCCTTGATTCCCCTTCTCTCCAGAGCCTCCAGGTACCCAGATTCGGTCTCTGAAGGTCAGTCGCTTACCAGCGTCGATGCCGCATTCTGTATATCTCGTACCTTCAAATCCCTACGCGGGCGAAAGTAGCCCCGGCTCTCAGTTGCCGTACCGCTCGTACGCTGGCCCGGATATATCTGGTCGTACCTTAATTATTTACGTCCCAGAGCAGAATGAAGTAAGATTTGCGCCTAGGCTCTATAAACAAACCCTTTCATATCTGGCGGGGTTGGTGTCTTCCTAGATGCACGATCTTCTGCTGATTCGTAGTCTTGTTGATTCCGGAATAGAATTATCTGGGATCAATTGGATCACCCGCCCTCGTTCACGATCGTCATTTATATCCTGCGGGGCATCTTGTTCGCGGCGGGACAGCGCGTCCGGCACGGCAGCCTCACACCCGGGACGGTAGTCCAGCTTGAAGTCGAATTGTGAAAGCTCGGCAGCCCATCGGCTCTGGCGTTCCGTCAACTTTCTCCGCGTCATAAAGTATTCAAGGTTGCGGTGGTCTGTTAAGACCGTGAATGTTCCACAGCTCCTTAACTCTGCACTCCATGTGTCCAGGCACCTCATGATGGCCAACATCTCCTTGTCGTGGATCGGGTAGTTGTACTCTGCGGGCGACAGCCGCCGCGAGTAAAATGCACAAGCGTGTCGACGCCCATCCTTTCCTTCCTGGGATAATACGCCTCCAAGCGCATAGCCCGAGCAATCTGCTTCCACGAAGGTTTGCAGGGATGGATCCCACTGCCTTAGAATTGGGGCGTCGCAGAATCTTCGCTTCAGTTCTCGAAACGCCTCATCCTCTGCTTTACCCCAGCGGAAGATGACTCCTTTCTTCAATAGTGCATCTAGTGCCTTGGTAATCTGTGCATAGTCGGGAATGAAAATCCGATAGTAATTCGCAAACCCAAGGAAGCTTCTGACACCTTTTACGGTTGTTGGCACCAGCCACTCACGGATGGCCTGTTGCTTCTCAGGGTCGCAAGCAACCCCCTTGCCTGCTCGTACAATAAAGCCCAAATATTTGACTTCCTTTACGGAGAACTCGCACTTGGCCGGGTCCAGGTGCAGACCAGCATCTGCTAACGATCGGAGGACTCGACGCACTTTCATCTCGTGTTCACCCAATGTTCCGCTCGAGTAGATCAACACATCATCCAGGTACGCCGTGACGAAGTCGTCAAGGTACTTATTCAGCACGCTATTCATGTACCGCTGGAACGATGCCGGAGCGCCACTCAGGCCAAAGGGGCATACGAGCCACTCATACAGCCCGAATCTGGTCCGGAACGCCGTCTTCTCCTCGTGGCCCGGGGCCATGCGAATCTTGTGGAAGGCGGCCACGACATCTAGTTTCGTAAACCACTTGGCCCTTGTCAGATTGTTTAAAGTCTCCGCAATCAGAGGCAACGGGTAACGATCACGCTTCGTGATTGCGTTTAGTGCGCGGTAGTCGCAACAGAATCGTAAGCCGCCGTTTGGTTTCTTCACAAACAACACTGGGGCAGCTGCTGCCGAGCTGCTTGCCCGGATAAACCCTCTATCCAGCAGATCCCGCAGTGTTTTCCGCAACACGAGGAGCTCCTCGCGGGACATACTATACAATGGTCCCCACGGCAGTGGTGGTTCGTTCCCGTCGCTATCACGTTGCAAATGTACTTCGTGGTCGACCCCTGGTCTGTGCGGAGGCAGCTTCATCGCTTCTTCCGGCGAGAATAGATCTTTGAATTCGTCCAGCACTTCCTTGGGAACTGTCTTACTCGGATCCACTGGCTGTTTTGGCCTCAATGCCTTCTCAATATCAGACAGGCTGATCGCTTGCACTGCGGCCGCGCCGTGCCCTCGGCGCTTCCTCCCTCGGCGGCACTCTGCCGCAAACACAGCCGCCGGCACAACACGGGCGGCTCGGATCGCCTTTACCCCTTCGGGCTCTTCCTGTCCTAAGAGCCGTATGGTAATGCCGGCAACCCCGTGGTAGACTCGCTGTTCAGCCGCGTCGTATACCACCTTGTTCTTCTTCATCCACGGCCGGCCCAGGAACACATCTTGGCCTAACCGCGGAACGACATAAGCAAAGATGCGTTCGTCGTATCCTCCAGTCTCCATCATAAAGACTACAATCCCTGGCGACATCACGTCTTTAGTCGCCTCGGAAAACCCACCTAACCGCCTTGGATTCCTGTCGATAAATGGAATCCGCAGTCTCTTAACTACAGCTTCGTCGATTACGGCGTAGCAGTCACATCCGGTATCAACAAGGGCGCGCACCTGAATACCTCTATTAACCCGTGCTTCGATCAGCACCGGGTCACTATTCATCTGAGGCCGAAACTCTGCCCAACTCTGGATGTCCGCCTTGGTTGGCCCCGAGGCCCGCATTCGCCTCGAGGCTATTCTTTTCCCGCCCCTTCATCTTCACTCGTCTCGGACGTGGGTTCCGAACTGTCTGACGCCTTGGGCTTGCTCGCCCGACCGACTTTAGCCTTGCCTTTCTTCTGATTTCCTGGAAACACCACTTGGGCTGGGCAACTCGCAACAAAATGGCCTGTCCGCCCGCAACGATAGCACCGTCGTTCGTTCCGCGGCAATTCTGGCTTCTCGGCAGTCTTGTTTACCCCCGCCATCTTTATGTCACCGTCCTGGTCCTGTGATGAATGTTGGCCATGCTGATAACCTCCTGAGCGAGCCTTCTCTTCTTTTGGCACGGAACCTCCACGGGCTTCTAGCTTCTCCAGTTTCCCAGCAATTTCCTGAACTCGGCTTAGCCATTCCTGATATAACGTGGGTAGGTGCGCAGTAACCAAGCATCGTTGCAGTTGCGAGCTTAAGGCGTTCTCAAGGAACACAATCTTTGCGCTGTCTGGCCAGTCGCCTCCCCCTGCTTCCGCCAAGGCTTGTTCAAACCGGGGAAGGAATGTGGCCAGCGACTGATCTTCGCGCTGACGTAGAGTCCTCAGTGAGGTCGCTGCTCGTGACTGGATATTACTGTCCTTATACGTGCGGTCAAGGTATCGCATTAACTCGTGGGGGTCAAAATTGCCGCCTGGCCCACCTGCCGCGTAAAACGTGGCCACGACCTGTTGTGGTTTTTCTTCTAGGCACGAATTAATAAGATACCACAAGTCTCGGTTCCCGTTATAATAGTGTGCATCGAGTTCTAGCTTGTCTCTCATCTGCCTTGCCCAGGCCGCATAACCTTTCCGGGAGCCATTGTACTTTGGCGGGTTTGGCAATGGTTTCCTCTTGTTAGGGCTCCCATTTGACTGTTGCGGAAGCTGCGCAGCATCGATGCCGAACAAGCTCTCGCTTGGCGTTCGCGTTGGAAGCGGTGGTTGAAGTCCTTCCTGAGGTTGCGGCGCCGTCGTGCTGTTGGCGAGATGCTGCGTTAACGCCGCCAACTGGGCTTGCAAGGGCCCCAAGCTTGCATTGATCGCTTCATGAATACGATGGTCGATCCACTGGTGCTGGGACGTAGGACTATCACCGGACTGTGTTTGCTGCTCCATCATAGCGGTCATGCGACAGGTTCCGCGATAGTAGATTGATTGAGCTTTAGATATGTAAGGGGCTGCGCCGCTGTTTGTTCAACATAAGGGTGCCGTATGATTGTCTATCTAAAGCTAAGGAAGAAAGGAGAAGAGCAAGCTCGAGGCGAGCCTCGAGCCTGCGTATCTAAGTTGCTGAGTGGCAACTTAGGCGAAATTAATCCAATTACACAACCGACCGTCTGCACGGCGCCGAAGCTCCGGGCCCGGCAGAGCCGGGTCCACAGCATCGGGCATAGCCCGTGACATTATCCCCTTCCTCCCTTCCGTCCCCGACCGTGGCGCCGGGGTCCAGTAGTCGTCTGATACTTCTCCAATGGCCCGTCATACTTCATGACTGGGCCGTAAACCGATTCAAACTCTTCCATCGCTTCTGTCTCCCGTAGAGCCTCCGCTGGCTCCCATGTTGCATCTGCATATCCACGCCAGCGTACAAATACTTCTCTAAATTTCCCGCGTCCACGGTTCTTCCAACGAGCGCAGAGGATCTCTTCCACTTCCCATTCTTGCACGCCGTTCTCCTCCTGTATCGGCGGCGGTTGTGAGTCGTCAACTCGCTGCCCGGGTGCCGGGTCTTGTCTAGCTCGGCGAAGCAGATCGACGTGAAATCGTGGGTGTATAGAACCTGGCACGTCTAACTCCACGACGTGTGAACTGATGACTTTTGTGACTGTGTACTTGTGGTGCAGCCAATCTAGCTTCTTGCATGGTCGTGGTGACCTGTAGTTCGCCATCGATAGCCAAACCTTATCTCCAACTTCAAATCGTTCGGCTGGCTGCCTCTTTGCATTTGTTGCCTCTTCTTGTTGCTGCTGGGAGGCGGCAATCATAGCCTGCATATACTCCGAGACTTCCTGCAGACGGCTAAGAAGGGCGTCTGCCTTGCCTTCCTCCTTGCTCTGGGGCGGATCTGCTGGATCCTCGACAGCCACTGGTTCTACATGGTATCCGTGTTCGACAAAGAACGGGCTGATCTTCGTCGCTGCGGATTCACGGTTGTTAAGGGCCAGCTGTGCCACTGGGAGGAAGTCCCCCCAGTCCTTCTGCATGTATGATACGTACGCCCGCAGGTATGCCTGTATCTCTTGGTTTGCTCTTTCCGGGCCCCCGTCCGTCTGTGGGTGGTATGCTGTACTTAACCGCTGCGTCACCCCGGCTAGCTTGCAGAACCTCTTCCAGAATCGACTCAGCCAGTTGCTCCCGCGGTCGCTTACGATAGACCGTGGCATTCCATGAAACCTATAGTGGCATTGTAGGAAACGTTTTGCACACGCTTCTGCCTCCATCGTGTCCATCACTTCCAGCGTTACAGCCTTCGTAAGCCGATCCACAATTACCCAGATATATGTTGCATTGCTAGGCCCTGTAGCTGGAAGATCGGTAATAAAGTCCATTGCTAAATGACTGCGTGGTCTGTCTGGGATAGGCAGTGGTTTCAGGAACCCTCTCTTCGACTGGCGCCAAATATGGCCACGTCCGCATACGTCGCAATTTGCAACAAATCGTCGAACCAACTGCGACTGTCCCGGCCAGTAGAAACTGCGAGCCACAATCGCCAAGGTCCCCTCTCTTCCTGGGTGGCCGGCGGCAGTTGAGTCGTGTGAGTCTTGCACGATGCGCGTCCGAAGGGTGTCCTTTTCCGCCTCGCCTTGATTCCCCTTCTCTCCAGAGCCTCCAGGTACCCAGATTCGGTCTCTGAAGGTCAGTCGCTTACCAGCGTCGATGCCGCATTCTGATATCTGTACCTTCAACCCTAGCGCGGGCGGAAAGGCCCGCTCTCGTTGCCGTACCGCCTCGTACGCTGCCCGATATATCTGGTCGTCCTTAATTATTTCGTCCCAGAGCGCCTGTAAATCGCTGGCCTCAAACACCTTCATATCTGGCGGGGTTGGTGTTTCTAGTCCGATTCTGCTGATTCGTAGTCTTGTTGATTCCGGAATAGAATTATCTGGGATCAATTGGATCACCCGCCCTCGTTCACGATCGTCATTTATATCCTGCGGGGCATCTTGTTCGCGGCGGGACAGCGCGTCCGGCACGGCAGCCTCACACCCGGGACGGTAGTCCAGCTTGAAGTCGAATTGTGAAAGCTCGGCAGCCCATCGGCTCTGGCGTTCCGTCAACTTTCTCCGCGTCATAAAGTATTCAAGGTTGCGGTGGTCTGTTAAGACCGTGAATGTTCCACAGCTCCTTAACTCTGCACTCCATGTGTCCAGGCACCTCATGATGGCCAACATCTCCTTGTCGTGGATCGGGTAGTTGTACTCTGCGGGCGACAGCCGCCGCGAGTAAAATGCACAAGCGTGTCGACGCCCATCCTTTCCTTCCTGGGATAATACGCCTCCAAGCGCATAGCCCGAGCAATCTGCTTCCACGAAGGTTTGCAGGGATGGATCCCACTGCCTTAGAATTGGGGCGTCGCAGAATCTTCGCTTCAGTTCTCGAAACGCCTCATCCTCTGCTTTACCCCAGCGGAAGATGACTCCTTTCTTCAATAGTGCATCTAGTGCCTTGGTAATCTGTGCATAGTCGGGAATGAAAATCCGATAGTAATTCGCAAACCCAAGGAAGCTTCTGACACCTTTTACGGTTGTTGGCACCAGCCACTCACGGATGGCCTGTTGCTTCTCAGGGTCGCAAGCAACCCCCTTGCCTGCTCGTACAATAAAGCCCAAATATTTGACTTCCTTTACGGAGAACTCGCACTTGGCCGGGTCCAGGTGCAGACCAGCATCTGCTAACGATCGGAGGACTCGACGCACTTTCATCTCGTGTTCACCCAATGTTCCGCTCGAGTAGATCAACACATCATCCAGGTACGCCGTGACGAAGTCGTCAAGGTACTTATTCAGCACGCTATTCATGTACCGCTGGAACGATGCCGGAGCGCCACTCAGGCCAAAGGGGCATACGAGCCACTCATACAGCCCGAATCTGGTCCGGAACGCCGTCTTCTCCTCGTGGCCCGGGGCCATGCGAATCTTGTGGAAGGCGGCCACGACATCTAGTTTCGTAAACCACTTGGCCCTTGTCAGATTGTTTAAAGTCTCCGCAATCAGAGGCAACGGGTAACGATCACGCTTCGTGATTGCGTTTAGTGCGCGGTAGTCGCAACAGAATCGTAAGCCGCCGTTTGGTTTCTTCACAAACAACACTGGGGCAGCTGCTGCCGAGCTGCTTGCCCGGATAAACCCTCTATCCAGCAGATCCCGCAGTGTTTTCCGCAACACGAGGAGCTCCTCGCGGGACATACTATACAATGGTCCCCACGGCAGTGGTGGTTCGTTCCCGTCGCTATCACGTTGCAAATGTACTTCGTGGTCGACCCCTGGTCGGTGCGGAGGCAGCTTCATCGCTTCTTCCGGCGAGAATAGATCTTTGAATTCGTCCAGCACTTCCTTGGGAACTGTCTTACTCGGATCCACTGGCTGTTTTGGCCTCAATGCCTTCTCAATATCAGACAGGCTGATCGCTTGCACTGCGGCCGCGCCGTGCCCTCGGCGCTTCCTCCCTCGGCGGCACTCTGCCGCAAACACAGCCGCCGGCACAACACGGGCGGCTCGGATCGCCTTTACCCCTTCGGGCTCTTCCTGTCCTAAGAGCCGTATGGTAATGCCGGCAACCCCGTGGTAGACTCGCTGTTCAGCCGCGTCGTATACCACCTTGTTCTTCTTCATCCACGGCCGGCCCAGGAACACATCTTGGCCTAACCGCGGAACGACATAAGCAAAGATGCGTTCGTCGTATCCTCCAGTCTCCATCATAAAGACTACAATCCCTGGCGACATCACGTCTTTAGTCGCCTCGGAAAACCCACCTAACCGCCTTGGATTCCTGTCGATAAATGGAATCCGCAGTCTCTTAACTACAGCTTCGTCGATTACGGCGTAGCAGTCACATCCGGTATCAACAAGGGCGCGCACCTGAATACCTCTATTAACCCGTGCTTCGATCAGCACCGGGTCACTATTCATCTGAGGCCGAAACTCTGCCCAACTCTGGATGTCCGCCTTGGTTGGCCCCGAGGCCCGCATTCGCCTCGAGGCTATTCTTTTCCCGCCCCTTCATCTTCACTCGTCTCGGACGTGGGTTCCGAACTGTCTGACGCCTTGGGCTTGCTCGCCCGACCGACTTTAGCCTTGCCTTTCTTCTGATTTCCTGGAAACACCACTTGGGCTGGGCAACTCGCAACAAAATGGCCTGTCCGCCCGCAACGATAGCACCGTCGTTCGTTCCGCGGCAATTCTGGCTTCTCGGCAGTCTTGTTTACCCCCGCCATCTTTATGTCACCGTCCTGGTCCTGTGATGAATGTTGGCCATGCTGATAACCTCCTGAGCGAGCCTTCTCTTCTTTTGGCACGGAACCTCCACGGGCTTCTAGCTTCTCCAGTTTCCCAGCAATTTCCTGAACTCGGCTTAGCCATTCCTGATATAACGTGGGTAGGTGCGCAGTAACCAAGCATCGTTGCAGTTGCGAGCTTAAGGCGTTCTCAAGGAACACAATCTTTGCGCTGTCTGGCCAGTCGCCTCCCCCTGCTTCCGCCAAGGCTTGTTCAAACCGGGGAAGGAATGTGGCCAGCGACTGATCTTCGCGCTGACGTAGAGTCCTCAGTGAGGTCGCTGCTCGTGACTGGATATTACTGTCCTTATACGTGCGGTCAAGGTATCGCATTAACTCGTGGGGGTCAAAATTGCCGCCTGGCCCACCTGCCGCGTAAAACGTGGCCACGACCTGTTGTGGTTTTTCTTCTAGGCACGAATTAATAAGATACCACAAGTCTCGGTTCCCGTTATAATAGTGTGCATCGAGTTCTAGCTTGTCTCTCATCTGCCTTGCCCAGGCCGCATAACCTTTCCGGGAGCCATTGTACTTTGGCGGGTTTGGCAATGGTTTCCTCTTGTTAGGGCTCCCATTTGACTGTTGCGGAAGCTGCGCAGCATCGATGCCGAACAAGCTCTCGCTTGGCGTTCGCGTTGGAAGCGGTGGTTGAAGTCCTTCCTGAGGTTGCGGCGCCGTCGTGCTGTTGGCGAGATGCTGCGTTAACGCCGCCAACTGGGCTTGCAAGGGCCCCAAGCTTGCATTGATCGCTTCATGAATACGATGGTCGATCCACTGGTGCTGGGACGTAGGACTATCACCGGACTGTGTTTGCTGCTCCATCATAGCGGTCATGCGACAGGTTCCGCGATAGTAGATTGATTGAGCTTTAGATATGTAAGGGGCTGCGCCGCTGTTTGTTCAACATAAGGGTGCCGTATGATTGTCTATCTAAAGCTAGGGAGAAAGAAAGGAGAAGAGCAAGCTCGAGGCTCGCCTCGAGCTTGCGCAGTTAAGTTGCAGTGGCAACTTAGGTACGCAAGCTCGAGGCGAGCCTCGAGCTTTCTCTTCTCCTTCCTTTCTCTTTAGCTTTAGATAGACAATTGTACGGCATCCTTACGTTGAACAAACTGCAGCTTGGCCCCTTACAGATATGCATTGTTAAGCTTATCAATAACTAATTATTAATAACTGTCACGGGCTGTGCCCGATGCTGTGGACTCGGCTCTGCCGGGCCCGGAGCTACGGCGGCGTGCAGACTGTCGGTTGTGTAATTAGACTAATTTCGCCTAAGTTGTCACTCAGCAACTTAGATACGCAGGCTCGAGGCTCGCCTCGAGCTTGCTCTTCTCCTTTCTTCCTTAGCTTTAGATAGACAATCATACGGCACCCTTATGTTGAACAAACAGCGGCGCAGCCCCTTACAGTTAAATACCCTCTAATAAAATTATAGCTATTTTTAGCTATAAATGCGATTTTTAGCAGGGATATCTAAAAGTGTATTTTGTATGGGATTTCTAGGCGGCCAGCTCACTATGCTGGCCAGCTCACTATGCACCCACGTTACCGGATCTGTAATAACAATCCACATGGAGGATGTCCGACGTAGGCAGCAGTGTGGCTAACAGACCGACAGACCCAGACCGGCCCCTTCGGTCTGTCGGTCTGGCCTTGTCGAGGCTCCCGGTCGTCGGTCTAGGACTGTCTGACTTGAACAAGCCGGTCTGTCTAGGTCTGATAGTCTGATCCCGAAATTCTACCGTGCTGCTACAATGGGATTATAACCGTCCGAATAAATCTCATTAGGTCCATAAACATTCATTACTACGCTACCTGCCCTCTCATTAGCCAGTGCTTTTGGAGTTGATCCGCCTCAACCACCTCAGGCGCTAGCTGATTGCGCTCATCCGTGATCATCTTTTTTGTCTGACTGAACACCCTCTCACATTCAGCACTCATGCCAGGAATTGAGAACAGGTCGAGCGCCATTCGATACAAAACTGGATATTCCAACTGATGTTGGTTCCACCATTCAAGAGGGTTGGCAACGTCGAGATCTTGGGGGTAAATTGGCCGTGTCTGGAATAGATCAAGCTCGCTAGTTGCCTTGACCTTCTTTCGCTGTGTATTCAAAGAGCGGATTGACCATTTCCCAAATGAACTGTAGTCATTAATATCGGCTTCGATCTCATCAGCTTCGTCGTCAAAAAGTCCCACTTGAGCTTGGGTTTCGACGTCAGCCTGTCGTACATATTCATCGAACATGCTACCCACAGCAGACTGCATGTCGCTGTACCACAACGGCTTATCCATCACAATTTTCCAGTGCCTCTCTCAAAGTAGTCATACCCATAAGATGGGTGAAGCGCTAATGCCGCTCGGTAGACTGGCGTACGGTCCGTTTTGAGGTAATAGTCTTCAAGCTTCGTCCATCCGCAATCAATTCCCGACTTAACATGGGACGGCTCCTCGAACTGAGTTTCCTCCGCGGCCTGTTTAAATTTGACGAACAAATAGTCCATTGTCTTAAGGGTCTCCCACACCGCACCATGCCCGCCCTCTGCCTCTGGATTGTTGGCGTTACCCTCCATCGTCTTGGTAAGGATGTAAAACGGCTTTAGGAAGTCACGGAAGCGCTCTAGTTCAGCCCAATCCGCAGCGTTGAGAAAATCCTTAGTTAAGTCACGGTGGACGGGATCATGTTTGGGCTTTTGCCAGCGAGATTGATAGAGCTCTATGGCACTGCGCAATTCCAGTGCTAGGAGAAGCCAATACTATGTCAGCGGATGTCTAATGGAGATGTCCGGCCATGTAAGCATACCACGATTGATCATATCGTAAATGGAGTTCCAGCGTGTCTTGCCATCAACAACAATCTCCAATGTAAATATTGCGTCGTCCCCGGCGAGCTCGGTCTGTAAACGCCGAAGCACCTGTCGTCGCTGGTCCGTCCGTCGGATATAGGTGGAAAGGTTGTGGAGTCTGCCGATAGCCCCCTTCCTGGCCCAAATCTCGAAACTAAATTCGTCCGTAGCCCCACGAAGCTCCGCCTCGAACTTACTGACGTTTGACCCAAAGATGACAGCGCGGACAACCAGATTGATAATGTGGCCTACGCAACGCAGTCGACGCCGGCTCGTGTCCATTGGGAACCACCTCGCAAGCGTCTCTAGGCAAGTGTCGTTACTTTCGGCATTATCAAGCATGAAATATCCGAGTTTGGAACCTATTTCGTATTTCTCGATTACCTCCTTGATATACGAGGCCATATTCTCACCAGAGTGTGGCCCAACTAGGCGCGGCAGTCCAAGAAGGACATCACGTTCTTTGCCCTGGCTATCCACAAAGTGGCCAAGAACGCCAATGTAGTGGAACCCGTTGGAAGCAGTCCAGAGATCAAAGCTAAGGTGGACGCAACTCTTTGCGTCCTTGACGAGATTAAAGATAATCTGCCGCCGAGATTCGAAGGCTTGACGGATCCACGAACAAACTGTTGTGTGATGCTCGGGAAGTAGCTGACTCGCAACCTCCCCGCCGTTCGTAATCAACCACCGTAGCCGCTCGCTTGATGCTTGTCGGAAGGTGACATCCTCGAGGATGACCCAGTCCACGAAACGAGATTTCCATGACCTTTCGTCAAAGTGGGAGGCGAGCTGAAAGCCTAGACTAGTCTGTCGCGGCAAAGGGCGTACAGAAGAGGACGCGGATTTGGCCGCTATGGTGAACGGAGTCGCCAAGCATGGACTCCTGTCACCAAATTCAACGATCTGGTGCTGACGGACTAGGTGTCTCGCGGCATGAGCTGTCCCAGAGGAGGCGTACAAAGCCGTCGAATAACTCCTTTTTTCGTGGCAGAGCCTGCAAAGCCAGTAGCGTACTCCCCCATGCTCTAAATTGGCTCCATGTCGATATATCCAGGACTCTTTCATATTCGTGCCGACAACCCGTCTGTGACGCGGCCTCTTTTTGGCGCCAATGAGTCTTCTACCGCAGTGCCATATGTTCCCCCAAGTCAATATGGAACCCGCATTGGGATGTATCGTCTGCTGCAGCCTCTGGGGTGGTACTGGTCGGAGTCTGAGGTAGATCGAACACAAGAGACTGGGGTGTAGATGACACGGGGCTCGACGCTCTGCTAGAAGATATCATAATTCGGTATCAACGTAATGTACGGAGCACGACATTCATTTTGCAATAGTTTCCTGCAAGTGCAGACGCGTCAGTGCGTAGACGCGTCAGTTTGAGCATATATATTTCCACGGCCGAGCTGGCCAGTGGTGGTGGCACTGAGACAATTGCCCAATTAGGCACAACACCCAGACCGACTCAGACCACCCCAGACCGACTGGCCTCGCCGGTCTGACGGTCTGACGAGAATGGCCGGTCTGTCGGTCTGCGGTCTGCCAGACGGACTCAATCGGTCTGTCAGACGGTCTGTCTGTTAGCCACACTGGTCATCTTGGCCCAACCCATGTCCTCATTACCATCACCCCGCAAATTCAATGCTCAAGAGGAGGCATCCCGATTTGGTTGGCTTCTTCATGGGACTGACAAAGATATGTATAAAATCCACGGCGGTTGTGGGTTTTCGAAGAAGCTGCTTCACATTATGGGCCAGATAACGTATTGTGCAGCACGGTTGGAGCAAGAGCCGCAGACCCCAATCGTGCCGGTGACCGCAAAATATTTGTATACAGAGCTGCGCGAGATGAGACAGTGGAGCTCTGAGTCGAGGAGTTGGGAGAATGCAAAAACTAAGCCACTAATGATCAAATGGATACGATCTCGACCAAAGGATTATCAGATCGACACAAACGCGTCAATGACGGATGTGACTGCAGAAGCCTGGCGCTTTGCCGCAATTCTTTATCTCCAATGTCGGGTGTTCCGGTATGTAGCAAGATTCGAGGCCTTGATATGGCATCTACGAAACCACTAACTTGTCGAGTTCTTAGATTCCCTAGAAATCATCCCGAGGTGGTATCCAAGCTAGATGATCCTGCCAGATGTATCACAATTATGCCAACATCGGGAACTCATTTTACCGCTCAGGCACCGCTGTTTCCTGTATTCTTACTAGGAGTATTGGCAACTGTGCCTGAACATAAAGCTGTTTCGAGTAACTGGTTTAATGAAGTCCTCCAGACCCCCGTCAGAAGTGTACGTTTACTATCTCTGCGGAGCGCCTTCTGGTAATATTGGAGCGTCAATAGCTAATGGCCTTTTTGGGGACAATACAGAGTGTTCCACCCTTACACACAGCGCTCTTGCATATTTGGAGCTGGATTGACAAAGACATCCCCGTCTCGTCGCTACCTACCCTCGGGACAGATCAACCCATTCACTTACGACTAGCTTGGTGGGAGCATTTGGTCACCCGAGTCCAGGCACAAGAACAAGAAGTGCTCTGTCTGACGTGATGAAGCACAAAAAATTGTTGAAAACGAGACGCATATGTGGATTCGAGACATGGATCCCTCGGACAGCTAGCCGATCGGTTTCTTCTCCAGAACCTGCAGCAAAAGAGGTCGTCTGCCTCAGGTGTCAACTCATGGGCGACGGAACTACGATGGCCATTAGACTCCAGGCGGAAATACACATTGGCAACGGCGATCCCCTTCGCAGCTTTCACGGACGACCCATCCAAGACTGAATAATCTACTGGGCCTCGTTTTAATCACTAAGATCTGCGTACCTCGCTGACAAGCCAGCGGGTCCTTCCTCCGAGCATGAGCCGAATCCCGTGAACTTGCATGAACAGCACCCGGCAGCCGCGGAGCGGGCCTAACGGGTTACGCGAAACCCTGTGGGGATGGGACAAACATTGCCCCTAGACTTGATGACGAGTGTTGGGTGGCTAATAAATCGCCTGGACAGATTGTTCCTGCCACTTCAAGTTTTCACCAACACGAAGATTACAAAATTATCTCACAATCTCCAAATGCTTTCGTCATGCCATGCTGGGTTCATTTCATCATCATCATCATCCGTACTGTCAGCTTCTCAAGCAACCGCACAAGTATAAAGCATGTGCTAGAGTCGTAGGTTCTTAGCCTTACAGTCTCTTTACAGATAAGTGCCCACCCATTCAGTTTTGAGCGCGGCCTTGTTTCACAGTTCTCCACGGCACATCGAATTCTGTTTGGCGCACTGTTAAGTGCTTTGCCTCGTGGCCCTCGGAAACCAACTCGATGTGGTGATGCATCTGTTGGTTTCCGATTCTCGAAGCGAACCGCGCAATATACCTCTACATAAACAGTTAGTATTAATACGCCCTTGACTCATGTCTGTCCAAATCCATATGCACATACATGCCCACATTTCTTTAGTGCCCAGAAATGACGTTCACGTGGCGCGCGTTTCCTTTTCCTGCCATTCGCGGAAGTCGCACTTGGCAAGGACCCGGCTTGCCGGGTCTCAAGTACGGGGTTTTAGCCCGTAACACAACCTTTTGTTTTTCTGCCTTTTTATATAACTACAAGACTTCTCAATTTTTAAGTCTTTTTAATTGAATTAGTTAACGTACTCCTGTCGCGTAGAATATAAGCTGCTATGAGAGGTGCTGGAAAGAATCCAGTAAGCCTACACTTTTGCTCTTTTTAGCGCAACAACTCCACAAGCGAGCTGGACAC
>NC_035792.1:5330063-5359152 GCF_001653235.2 Pochonia chlamydosporia 170
TTGCTAGAGGATGTAACGCCAGTAGTCCGGCTATCACATCGAGGCGATTTATCGCTAGGCTTGGAGGTACACATGGAGGAAACTTGCCGATCCAGGTCGCTGGCGATTCAGGCGTCAGTCCAGGGGACCAGCAGCTGTGGAGGTTTCTTTGTCCGTCATATATATCGACGAAAGCTAATTATTGATCTTAATACGAAAGACTGGCTGCTTGATGAAAGCAGTCCATACAACCCTTCCCCAAACGACAAATCTGCGAGTGGCGTGCGTAGGGTCCAGGGTTCGGATCTTAGCCGAACTACGCTAAATGTATTCTTCATTCCAGGCGACCGCTATGGGCATGTGGCTTGGTCAATTATACGCACCCACCATCGGTTCGACAAGTTCAGTAGTGATTAGCCTCCAGGGCGAAAAGTTTAGTTTGAGGCTGTGTTAGGCGATACCAATTTGTCACATACCACAGGTGTGATATTTAGAATTCTGGCTGTGAGTGGTGGTGTTGTGGAGAGCTAGTTTTAGAACACCGGGTGTGTGTGTATTGTGTGTTTTTCTATTCTCTCTTCCAATCCATTTCATGTGCAATCTCTGATTTTCCATCCCTGTCATTCATTATCCTTGTCATCCTCGGCATCTATTTATCTCCCAAGTCTTAGTAATGACCTAAACACGAATTGAGAAAGACACCTCGTATTTTCCTTGCAAAACTTTCGCCATCTTGAAGAAAGTGACCATTGAAAGGGCCGTTTGAGGGGGATGGATTCCACATGTTCAGAGACACACTTATTTAATACTAAAGCTTGTCTAGTGGCGGCATAAGTTGCCAGCGAACATTAGTGTCCTAATTTATTCAGTATTGCCTGAGCAGTCACTGGGACGGACGGATTGTGGAATCCCTTCAGCTCCGTCACTTTTGGTGCAATCGTCTTATTCGTGTTGGGTGGGAAGAGCAGTGGCTGTGCAATCGTATTCAAGGCCCCCACCAGGCTTGGAGCTGAAACTTGACTTGCGGGGGTCTGCTAGGAGAAGGCTGAAATCAAGCCCCTTCCCTTCCGGGTTACACGAAGCTAGGGCAGGCTCGGATAAGGCGCGCCAACTAGATGCTCATGTGCATCTCCACAATGGAATTATGTGGGCCCTATCAAAGTTTTTACTCGTGCCAGGCCCAACTTTATTTCGAGAACCACCATTCTTCCAAATAAAGTGTGGCGTGGCAGGAGTAGCGCGGGAGGAAGTGGGGATTGGCGATAGGGATGGCAAGGCAACCGGACGTGTCCTGTGCCTCGGGTGGCGTCAAGATTTGCGCCACGTGGGTCTCAAAACTAAGCATTTGTAGATCGGGGGAGGTTGCTGGCGCCTGCGAGGATGTCAAATTGTTGCGATCCCAGTTCGCGGGTTGCAGAATGGTTCGGAGTCTGAGGTAGATCGAACACAAGAGACTGGGGTGTAGATGACACGGGGCTCGACGCTCTGCTAGAAGATATCATAATTCGGTATCAACGTAATGTACGGAGCACGACATTCATTTTGCAATAGTTTCCTGCAAGTGCAGACGCGTCAGTGCGTAGACGCGTCAGTTTGAGCATATATATTTCCACGGCCGAGCTGGCCAGTGGTGGTGGCACTGAGACAATTGCCCAATTAGGCACAACACCCAGACCGACTCAGACCACCCCAGACCGACTGGCCTCGCCGGTCTGACGGTCTGACGAGAATGGCCGGTCTGTCGGTCTGCGGTCTGCCAGACGGACTCAATCGGTCTGTCAGACGGTCTGTCTGTTAGCCACACTGGTCATCTTGGCCCAACCCATGTCCTCATTACCATCACCCCGCAAATTCAATGCTCAAGAGGAGGCATCCCGATTTGGTTGGCTTCTTCATGGGACTGACAAAGATATGTATAAAATCCACGGCGGTTGTGGGTTTTCGAAGAAGCTGCTTCACATTATGGGCCAGATAACGTATTGTGCAGCACGGTTGGAGCAAGAGCCGCAGACCCCAATCGTGCCGGTGACCGCAAAATATTTGTATACAGAGCTGCGCGAGATGAGACAGTGGAGCTCTGAGTCGAGGAGTTGGGAGAATGCAAAAACTAAGCCACTAATGATCAAATGGATACGATCTCGACCAAAGGATTATCAGATCGACACAAACGCGTCAATGACGGATGTGACTGCAGAAGCCTGGCGCTTTGCCGCAATTCTTTATCTCCAATGTCGGGTGTTCCGGTATGTAGCAAGATTCGAGGCCTTGATATGGCATCTACGAAACCACTAACTTGTCGAGTTCTTAGATTCCCTAGAAATCATCCCGAGGTGGTATCCAAGCTAGATGATCCTGCCAGATGTATCACAATTATGCCAACATCGGGAACTCATTTTACCGCTCAGGCACCGCTGTTTCCTGTATTCTTACTAGGAGTATTGGCAACTGTGCCTGAACATAAAGCTGTTTCGAGTAACTGGTTTAATGAAGTCCTCCAGACCCCCGTCAGAAGTGTACGTTTACTATCTCTGCGGAGCGCCTTCTGGTAATATTGGAGCGTCAATAGCTAATGGCCTTTTTGGGGACAATACAGAGTGTTCCACCCTTACACACAGCGCTCTTGCATATTTGGAGCTGGATTGACAAAGACATCCCCGTCTCGTCGCTACCTACCCTCGGGACAGATCAACCCATTCACTTACGACTAGCTTGGTGGGAGCATTTGGTCACCCGAGTCCAGGCACAAGAACAAGAAGTGCTCTGTCTGACGTGATGAAGCACAAAAAATTGTTGAAAACGAGACGCATATGTGGATTCGAGACATGGATCCCTCGGACAGCTAGCCGATCGGTTTCTTCTCCAGAACCTGCAGCAAAAGAGGTCGTCTGCCTCAGGTGTCAACTCATGGGCGACGGAACTACGATGGCCATTAGACTCCAGGCGGAAATACACATTGGCAACGGCGATCCCCTTCGCAGCTTTCACGGACGACCCATCCAAGACTGAATAATCTACTGGGCCTCGTTTTAATCACTAAGATCTGCGTACCTCGCTGACAAGCCAGCGGGTCCTTCCTCCGAGCATGAGCCGAATCCCGTGAACTTGCATGAACAGCACCCGGCAGCCGCGGAGCGGGCCTAACGGGTTACGCGAAACCCTGTGGGGATGGGACAAACATTGCCCCTAGACTTGATGACGAGTGTTGGGTGGCTAATAAATCGCCTGGACAGATTGTTCCTGCCACTTCAAGTTTTCACCAACACGAAGATTACAAAATTATCTCACAATCTCCAAATGCTTTCGTCATGCCATGCTGGGTTCATTTCATCATCATCATCATCCGTACTGTCAGCTTCTCAAGCAACCGCACAAGTATAAAGCATGTGCTAGAGTCGTAGGTTCTTAGCCTTACAGTCTCTTTACAGATAAGTGCCCACCCATTCAGTTTTGAGCGCGGCCTTGTTTCACAGTTCTCCACGGCACATCGAATTCTGTTTGGCGCACTGTTAAGTGCTTTGCCTCGTGGCCCTCGGAAACCAACTCGATGTGGTGATGCATCTGTTGGTTTCCGATTCTCGAAGCGAACCGCGCAATATACCTCTACATAAACAGTTAGTATTAATACGCCCTTGACTCATGTCTGTCCAAATCCATATGCACATACATGCCCACATTTCTTTAGTGCCCAGAAATGACGTTCACGTGGCGCGCGTTTCCTTTTCCTGCCATTCGCGGAAGTCGCACTTGGCAAGGACCCGGCTTGCCGGGTCTCAAGTACGGGGTTTTAGCCCGTAACACAACCTTTTGTTTTTCTGCCTTTTTATATAACTACAAGACTTCTCAATTTTTAAGTCTTTTTAATTGAATTAGTTAACGTACTCCTGTCGCGTAGAATATAAGCTGCTATGAGAGGTGCTGGAAAGAATCCAGTAAGCCTACACTTTTGCTCTTTTTAGCGCAACAACTCCACAAGCGAGCTGGACACCACCGAGCAGGACACCCCAAAATCCCATACAAAATGGCACTTTGTAGCCCCTGAAAAAACAGCCATTTTTAATAAAAAGCGACAATATTTAACTAGAGTATCTCTTGCTATTAAATATAATGCTGCATTTATAGATATAACTTGCTAACCACATAAGAAGAAGCAGCTGAAATCCTGATTCGCACTGTGCTTTGGCCAGAATCTCGAGATGGTTCTATGGATATAAGGTCTGAAACTCAGAAATGCGCTCAGAATGGTGATGATTTCTCGAATCTGAGGTTAAACAGGGTTCCGGTGTAGGGATCTGCAAGAATAGGTTATTTGTTCCTCTCCCAGCCAGGTTATCCATAAAAGCCGACGACAAAGAGGCCAGAGAGCAAATGCGGTTCGAAACCGATGGCACCTGCGTTTCGTGATTCGCAGCAATGGTATAAGAACCAATTGGATTGTCCACGACATACCCATTCCATTGTGGCGTTATATTGCAAATACGTGTTGGCTCTTTGAACTGTTGAAGCTCATCTGCCAGAGACTTATTGCGACAGATCAGCTGCTGGATGGTTTCATCATTTTTGAGATTGCTACGAAGTTGCTCAATTTCGCATTCCAGGTACCTAATATAATTCTTGGTTCGAGCTCGCTTAACACGCTGAGATTCTCTATCCCTAGCTCGTTTTCGAGCCAGCAGTTCAGGCGATGAAATCGCAGCACTACGAGTATCTGAAGAAAACCTCCTGTTAGTGCACGCTCCGGATACATCATTAGCTGTGGAGGTGTTGAGACCACGATTCAAGTCAGGATGCCATTTTCCTAGGTAATCTTACCAAAAGAGCTGGTTGACGAGATGGGTGGCATAATATCCTGTGAGATCCTAGGGATCCAAGGTGCCACATAACAGTCTCGTACTAGATGAGAAGCCTTGGAGATACAAGGTGACTTATACGAGCTTCGAGATACTTCAGAGCGGCAATATATAGTAGAGTTTGATGCAAAGATGGAATGATAGACTAGATGTTAATGCTCCGAATCGACCTGATGGTGGGGTCGCACCGCTTTTATGAAAGCAACGCTGGTAGTTTCCTGTCAGCCATGTCTGACGAAACCACGGTCAGGGCGAAGATAACGCATGAGTGCACTCACTGTTTGGAATGTGATTAGAATCTAACACCTGCAGCTATTGACGTCCAATTGATGTATGTGGTTATGTTAAAATCTTAGCTCCATAGGTGGATGGCGCCACCTCGGCGTGCTGCGCTTCTTTGGGGCCCTATTCCTGTTGACGGCTCGCCGCCACCGTTCCCTTTCCAAATCTCGAACTAAACCATCATGCCCCAACTGGCATCGAGACCTGGTTCACAAACCACCATTTAAACATCAGGTCGGGCGAACTCGTAACACTACGATCCGCTATATGCCAATGCACCGAACTTTCGGGAGATAGTGAGAATCTTAAGGATAGGACAGATGCCGGAGAATGCAGGGTCAATAGCCGTTTGCGCCAAAGTACTAACGAATTGAGAGATCATGCTTGGTACATCCTGGATCTGGAAGACATCGACTGTGCTGGCGGCGTGGCGTTTTTGATGCTGTCCCCGCAGAGTGGTCAGTGGGCGGGACACCTTGGCCGTGCCGCGGATGGTAACGCGTATTGTATTTGACTGGCCGCAATGGCCACTGACCACATCGCCAATCCGTCATCCTGGGCTGCCTGGTAGCAAGCAGTGATTGTTCCCTTGTTGTGGTTGTTTCATGCGACCTTTCAACATCTTCTCGTCCATTTCTTTTGGCCTTCAGTAGCATTTACGCAGGGGTCCAACCTTCCCGTGCGCTAGTCATGACAGACCAACCAGAACAACCAACCAGTAACTACACTTTCGCTTGGTGGTGTTGGCAAGCGCTGTTTTGGCTGGACACGGCGTACAATAGTAGCTGCAGGCTTCTCGAATATTCCTTGCCTGGATCAGGTGATTCTTTTGGATCTGTTTGGGTATTGGATCGTGGCTTATTGTGGCTTTGCCGCAGTAACGGCAGGAGATGCAGACAAGGAAAAGGCCATGTTTTAGTGGCAACGGAAAGAACCAGCTCTATTTCTGAGCAACGACACCGACTTATATCGTGCAACACTTAGCTGGCCCACGTAGTTCCTTCTTCGTCTGTGGCACCAGATGGTTGCCTCGATGATGGCCATTGGATAGTTGGCGCCTCACGGAGCCACTGCAACCAACCCAGGCGTAAAGGCGGGATACTAGTGAAGAGCTGAAGCTGACAGGTAGGAGTTGTCTCAGCCGCAGGAATAGAATGACCAGGTCGAAACTGCGATCGGCCCGGGGACGGATATTACTCGCGCTTGACGTTTGGCCATAGAAAAAGTTAGGGAGCATTGGCATAACTTGGCTTAAAGTTAGTTGTTATGGATTAACCCGGCAGTATACGACCCGTTCAGATTCCCAATATATATATGTATAACAAGCTCTGTTGATTCACTACTTGGCCCCTGGATCTCAACTCATTCCTCGAACCCCATTTTGTCTAACGGAAGCCAAAAAGATTGCGACACCCACCCCGTACCCCGCAGCAACTGCGTGGCACGTGCTTATCTCTCAGGTTGGGATGTTACCATGGAATTCGGGCTAATTGTCCTGGTTTACAATTCCAACACTCGCGCCGTTGTACCTGGTCACAGACCCTCACCTGGCCCATGTCTGAAACCAGGCTTGGAATGGTCTATACTACAATATGCTTACCGTGGATTGGTTTGATTCATGATTTAAAGGATACAGACCCAGTTGTGATGTGTCATACGGCGGTACAACTAATGAAATACGTGTTGAGCTGTGGTCAACGCCTCTTTTGTGGCCATGCATTCTTCGTCAGACTCTACATTAGCAATGGCTGGGAACACCACCGGTCGATGGATTTATTTTGCCCCAGTTTTAGCCCGGCCAGCATATCGCTTTGCCGTCATTCGCCCTCTGTCGTCTCGGTGCACCGCGCCACCTTCAGCCTCCGTGGGTAGAATACATAGGGCTTTGCAACAGGGTACCCTACTGACTACGGCTCCCACCATGCCACTCAATGATAGGTCACAAATTGCGAGAGCCACAATGTCCCGCTGACTCGCTTTGGGCCAACCGCCCGTTTCCAAATGTAAATCTCTCTGCCTTATGTCTACCATTTGTGGTTTCTGTACTCCTGCCACGCCCCCACATTTTTTGGTCACAACTTCGCAGTGTTGACCACCAAACGATTGCCTAAGAAAGGCCGCCCTGCAGTCAATACCAAGTCTTCGCGCGCAGAAGATAGTGCATTATGCCGCTATATCGATCGCCTTGACAGAAGCAACCTTGCAGCACGACCAGAGTTCGTAACAGACGCAGCCAATTCCATACTACGGGAGCGGACTACTTTGGGCAAACGTGACGATCCACCCGTTGCTGGGGCCAACTGGACTACCCGCTTTCTACGACGCCAAGAGTACGACAAGAGGCTACAACCAGTTTCGAGGTGGCCGCTGTCAAGTCATGGCTTCTTACATGGCCGGTACGTGGCTGCTGCACAGCAGCCCTTGCAGTATAATCACACACGTACTCCGTCTATACTGCGTGCAGATTTTGAACGTCTTAGTGAAATGTAAGTGCATATATGAATTTTATAGTAGTGGCTATGATTTGGTGTTGTTGCTGTCCGGTGCGGCTGGCTAGGTTAGGATGGTAGCTCAGTCCTGTCAACTTAGTTGCCACAGCCTGAATGGAAGACAAAGACAATAAGCCAAAGCATAACAATGCATGTATATCACGTTCTTTCGAACATTAATGCCCTGCGACAGCCGCAACAGCCACTGATAGGATCCCTTACTACGAATATTACGGAGTATTTTAACATCGGCATGCCAGATTTGATTCTCGATCTTGGTATCCTCCGCCAGAGCGCCAAGGCTGATGCCTTGGCCCCTGTTGGTGGCCGTCCAGCGATTCATGTTGCACCGACCGCGGAGAGTCACAGTTACGATTTAGTGTGCCACCCTCCTTGACATAAGAAATCCGTGGAGGATGGCACAGTCGCGGCAACCACATTGGATCTAAGGAGGTACATTGTCTGATGAACACCAAGAACGCCAGGAACATGGACTCCTCTGGCTTGAAGTAACTACATGTATACAATGTTATATGTTGCGCTAGTATATGGCATCAAATGTCTTTGCTGTTTAAAGTTGCACAAAACCGTGTTGACGACGGTTCCCTCTAACAGAGGACTTTTTTTTAATAATGCACGACAATTGTTGCCGTTGGACTTGGTTCCACCAACTTATATGCAATTGTGACTGCGATTATTGATTTGAAAACTTAAAACCTCACTATGAGCCGTCCTGCTTCACCTGCAAATCAAGGACCTCGAAGCCAGGCTACGAGGCAGAGACGTTAGTACATATCCCTTTCCTGGCTTTACAAACTACCACCGCGGGCAGCCTTATTAGGCTTCATAGACTTCAAATGAATTTGATGCTAATATACATCTACACAACTTCAGCGCCCATGACGGCAGCTCAACTTGCACGCTCAAGACGGGGAGACGTACATTTGACGACTTCTTTGTGGACTTCGCGCGATGCGCGGCGGAGATTGGTTACGCTGACGATGCATTAGTACCTGTGCTGGAGAACGCCATCTCGGATGAATTAAATGGGCGTGTCATCGGGTTGCATAAGCCAACGGATTACTACGGATTGGTCGATTTCTATCGCGAAATCGATCATCAGATGCGAGATTAGCTCGTCGGGGACGAGGTTTCCGGCAGCCTCGCGAATTGGAACAAGGCAGGAACCACGGGCACCTGGCGGACCAAGCCCAGGGTCATCCGGGTTCAGTCTTGCATGGCACGAGAGCTGTGATCGCTGTGGAGAAAAGGGCCACCGTTTCAGCGAATGCTCCAACGCACCCATGAAGGAGTGCCCGCCCCAAGACCAGACTGAACCACGCGAAGCGGAGGGGGCGCTGGACATAACTAGAGGCTTTTGTCCAAGAAAACGCAGCTCCTCCTCTGTCAGTTGTAATTAATGTCTGGAAGGTGTTGATGAGCGAGTACGGATCATGTCATTGGGCAAAATCCTCCGCAAATCCACCAGATGTAGACTCTTCCATTTAACTATGCATACGAGAGGCTCCTGGATTCTTAATTCGCATTGTCCACATGTTAGAAAAGTATAAGGAAGGTCTGTGTGTCCCGTCAGTCGAACAGGCCGCGGCCTCGTGGTGCGAGCAAAAATGGAGCCTTTCCGCAACCGTGCCGTAGCGTGCATGCTGCGGCTTGTGCAGGTGGCATAAAAAGAGTGTCGCCGAATTGAACGAAGTGGAAATTGCCGTGTATCCTGATCTACAGTGTACATGGCCACGAGTCATCACTCAAGTTGAGGTCCTTCTGGCTAAGCCTAAGTTTCTGCATAGGAGCAATTTCCAGCCATGGGCATAATCCCAGTGATGACGCAGTCAGGTGGTAAAGCAAGCAATAGCTTCAGAGGTGGATACAGTAGCGACGACACAAACGCCACAAACAGTATGCGACCAGAGCGGCACGAGGAGTCTTGTTGGGGCAGAAAGGCTGGGGTCTGGGTTGCTGACCTCAAAGTAGCATCTGCTGCCGAATAAACGTCCGAAATTTTGTCAAAATCGAAAATCCGGCTCCAGATTCTTGGATCGAGGTTCCAAGACCGCGGATCGCATAATGAAAATCTAGGGTCTAAGCGTTGGATGGTCCACAGGATTTAGCCGCCGGCAGAGGTTATCTCACAGCCTGCCTATTGGATGCCCGCACCATACCCTGTTCGTGGTTGTCACACCAAAACGCCAGGAATCTGATTGATCGGCAAGAAGATCAAAGTTCTCAAATCTGATTTCTCGGCGCCGATTTTTACGATAACTACACGCGTTTCAACTCTACAGAAATATCTCGAATCTACGTAACTTCTATGCGGCGCCTGCTAGCACCGTAAGGGCACCGTGGTTTATATTTGGAGTCGTGCCACAAACTACGGTGGAGGGTGACTCGTCTGATACGTTGGCATCTACTCTGGACATCTACGGACTGGAGAAGAACTTTCCTTATTTTTCATTGTGTGGTATATTTAATTACTTTAACCATGTTCCGCTTTCCCTCGATGATCTATGGCAGTCTTCCTTCCCTTCCGCACGCGTTGTCTGCTTCCTCGCGGGCCGACCCCCCGGTCGAAAGCAGGCAATGTGTCGGAGAGGACGAAAGACCCCATTCAGAACCGAGACTATCTACCTCCCCTTCAAACGTTACCTGCTTTCAGCCGGGGGGATCGGCCCGGCGAGAAAGCTGACAACATCTGGGAGAGGACGAGAGACTCCATTCAGAACTGAGACTATCTACCTGCCCTTCAAACGTTGCCTGCTTTCAGCCGGGGGGATCGGCCCGGCGAGAAAGCAAGCAACGTTGGCGATAATGCTTTGATGTCTGCGGTAACTATCTCTTTTCAAATGCTCTCTCGTCCTCTCCCACGCGCGTGTGCTTTCTCGCCGGGCCATCCCCCGTTCGAAAGCAGGCAACGAGTGGAAAAATCCGAGACACTATTCGAATTGAGACCAACTACCGCAGACATCGAAGCATAAGTATTCAACCAGAACCATTCAATTCATTTTCTAAGCAGCACCCAACCATCGTCTATACATATCTTAGCTCTCCATCATCAGAGATACCTCTGTCCAGACTCCGCCTAACTCTGTTGGTTGATAGGACTATCACCTCGTTGGATCCCCTGAATCGTCAAAACCTGCTGCGCAAAAAGCAGTCTGTGGTGCAATAATGGACCATCGTGCCGGTCGTGTGCAAAGGGCATGGCCCAGCACACGGTATACGTAGGCAGGTGGGAACAGTTAGATGCAGCATGACATCGTTTAGGGATGTGGGTGAAATAGTCGAGAGGCAACGTCGTTGTGCTGGAGAGTTCATCTGAATTCTTCCGTGCCTTTTTTTTTTTTTTTTGTTTTGGGCTGTGTGCGTGTGTGTGATTTTTGTTTTTTCTTTTATTTTATGTTAAGGACAGCAGGTGGGAACAAGGATGGAGAAGGATATCATTCAGATGTGGGTGAGATAGTGCGACGGGCGACTGAGTTGCCGGAAAGTGCGTTTGAGTTCTTCCCGTCTCTCTTTCTGTCCTTCTTTCTTTCTTTTCCTTTCCCCCCCCTTTTTTTTTGGGGTGGTTTTCGTGGTTTTCGTGAAAGATGCTCTTTCAAGTAAAGGCTTCATTTTTGGAACACTGGCGTGGATGCCGCAAGCCATTACTTCTTAGGAGGGCAATGTAGTAAGGTGGACTTTGTTTGTTGATGGAGCAAAAAAATTATCTGCAGTTTCAGTTACCCAGTGACCTTTTATACACAATTTGGCGGTCGAATTCCGAGTTTCTGCAATACACAATTTAGTTCTCATCTCCAAGCTCTTCTATCCGAGAACTGGGTGCTTCGTTCTAGAATCTCTGGTAGCCCGGTAGTGCATAGCTATAGACATCCACCAACCCCGACGGGACACCAAATCAACCCCAACCATTAGAAGAAACACCAGAGAGTATCATGATAACACTCCTTAATATATACATACATATACATATGTATGTCGTTATGTAAATAACAAAAATATGTAAAAATATAAAGATCACGATTTTAGGATATGCATATAGGGTAGGCGTCATGATAGATACCTCCCAAATGTCTGCACTCGGGCGGCTCCATCGATCCTTCAATTGAAGGGCACTTACACAGTGAAGCAAGGCTACATAGGACGGGAAAGGAGGTTGATACATGTACAGCACAATAGCGGAAGAGTAGCGTGAAGTTGTCACAAACCTGTGTCCAGCAAATATGCTACTACTTGAGAATACTCCTAACGCGGCACACCGGGGTGTACAAGAATAGCTATTTTTACCAGGATCTCGGATCGAAGTTACAAGGTCACAGATCTTAGAGGAAGATGCAAAGATCAAAGATATAAGATCGCAGCTTCCGACAGTGACAGCAGACATCTGCAAATGGCTTGCTGTCCTCTTATGAGTGAAACACTCGGTGGAAGAGCAGGTCGATGATGCAAAGGCGAGTTGAAGAGTAAACAGCCAAAACCATAAGCAGTTCGGACTGCATCGCAAATGCGGTACCAAGATTTGCGTCCCGTGCGGTCCGTGAGGACGTGCTGACGGTGTAGCAGACGAGAGCTGAAGCCCATTTGTGAATGCTGCTTGTTATATGCCCCAGCTCCTCCTCCACGGGAAGTGGTGACTTGACAACCCGAGGCAGCCAAGTCGCTGGGCTCAGGGAGGTACACGCAAAAAGAGTGATAAACGAGCTTGCCGTGATCGTGGTCGTGTCGCGACGCGTCAGTGCCGTGATGATCTCATGCCCGACAGGCAGGGAGAGAAGTCAGAAGGTTTCTATTGACAGTTTTAGGAGCTCCAACACAGCTCAACTGTACAGCCCTTCAGAACAGGCTCGCTCACCCGCCGCTGCGATAGTGTTCTGGAGATACAACCCATGCTTGGTGAAGAGTCTGTGGTACCGCTCGTCATACCCGCATGAGAAGAATATCATTGGGCAAGAGGAACTGCTTGTTGCATGCTAGTGGAGGAGAGCGGCCTCAAGCAGAGGATGGATATCTCGCTGGCTTGCTTCTGTCCAACAGTGCTCCAACCACGTATCGGTTGCGCACATGGGGATTTGGCCATCAGGCGGTCGGTGGTTAATGCAGCCCATAGCAGGGCTGTTTGAAACCCACCACTTACGTTGGCTGAAGTTGAAACTAGCCGTCATGTATGGGATTGAAGTGATATCTTCCCAGCGCCCTACTGACCTACTGGCTGTCTGAAGCGGGGTTGCGGCCCCATCGCACCACATTCCTCCAACACCAAGTTCATCTGGTTTACGATTTGCGATTTCGAGCATTAAGGATAGCTTCTGATCGACCAACAGACCTGCTCTTCATTTCTAAACCCCCTTCAACTGTCTCCCCTCGCGCTTCATCTTGGCTGGCCGAACGTGGCACCGATGGAGCTCCTCAACATCATCTCCTAAAGGCAAACTGTGGGGCCGCTTCCGCGCTACGATAATTCCCACGTGCCGTTAAGTTTGTTCGACGCTTCAGTCAGTATTCCACCAATAAATTGGCTTCTCTTGTTCAGGCTACGTCAATAGTGTGGTGTCTATTTATCAAGTCATTTTCGAGATCCAAATCCGCCAGCTTCCTTCATTCGGTGGAGAATTCTCCATGGCTGACGTGAAACACGACACGATGGTAGGCGGTGCCGTGCGGTCACGGTGGACCCGAAGAACCCGAATCGTATCAAGATCGCCTGCAGAGACGAATCCGAGCATCAGATGGTAAAACAGGCTATGGAAACGACGAGACTGGCAGCTGGGGTTCGGGTGTTGCGTGACGAACTCTACCCGATCAAGGTCGACAATGTAAGGCGCACCGCGGTCTTGGACGATGGTGGAGAGGTCCTGGCGGGTGCAGCAGAAACCTTTGGACAAGAGAACGAGGCCAAGGTTGCCAAGATAGCCTGGTTGAGCAGGAGGGACGTGCCGAAAGCGTATGGATCGATGGTGGTGTATCTGAGCAAAGGAGCCGATGCAAGAAGGCTGTTGGCGGAGAGATTCTTCCACGCTGGCGGCGAGTCAGGTTGCACAGGGGTATTCGAGCGACGACCGCGACCAGAGCAGTGCTACAACTGTCAGGAAATAGGGCACAAGGCGTTCCAATGCAAGGGAAAGCAACGGTGTGCCAGATGCGCCAAAGAAGGACATCGACACGAGAACTGTCATGAGGAGATAATGAAATGTGTGCCGTGCGGTGGCCCACACGAATCGTTCAGCAGACACTGTCCGAAGCTTTATCCTACGCAGAAGGAGTAGGAACATGGATGCCGTAGTAGTCATTCCCCAATACTAACACCCGACTAACCCCAACGCACACTCGTGCCACGACAGCAGGTCTCGCTTCAGCGGCCGAAGAGAGGAAACTGAACACTTGGAGAATTGCCTTCAAGCGTACTTGCTACTAACCCCCACGAGACCCGCCAGCAAGAAGACTAGTTGTGTGGAGAGATCTGAAAGAGATTTACGCAAGGGCTTTGGGTTTTACGAGGAAGCATGAGAAGAGAGTATGTAGCAAGTAGTAAGGCCCTCTAGGGAAATCCCTCCGGGCGTGAATACATTACATTACATTACATTCCCTAATCTATTCAGTCAGAAGCGTATTTGGAAGCCGACGAATCAATAGCATTGCAGAGAAGAGGAGCTGGAAGCTCTCGAGGAGCTGGCCACCGGATTACATGAGATGGTCGATGTTCAGGGGCTGTGACTGAGATTGATCTCATTTGGTGGCTTTGTTAGCATCGGCATCAGTCGAGTTCGCGTTGTGACGACTTGGATTGGTTCCCAAGGGATAAGCCTAGTCTTAGGTTTATGTTGGCAGATACACTAGGGTGTCGATGGTCTGAGCAGTAAATGTCACGTTGGTGATGGGTTGTAAACCGTAACCAGTTGATCGTAGAGAGTGATCGTGTTGAGACCTAACTAGGAACTAGAGTACTATCTATGGAGAGTGAAAAATTAGGGTGCCTATATACTACGAGTGCTAATTTCCGTGGAAGTGAGCATACAAGATGCTACTTACTTTAACTGAGCGCTGCTACTACTGGTCCGTCGTGCCAACCATTGATCCGTCGCTCTCGCGAGCTTCCTTCTCCTTTCTTTCTCCTCAGCTTTAGATAGACAATTGTACGGCAACCTTATGTTGAACAAAGAGTGGTCCAGCCCCTCACAGAAGTAAAGATAATAGTATGATAGTAGACATAATAGTACCATAACAGAGTACAATACGCAAATATGCGTCTGCTCCATGTTTGCTTGTGGCCGGGTGTTACCTTACTCCACACCATTGCCATGTTCCTACACGGCAGTGCTGGATGGAATTAAGTGTTGCGCACCCTTGGTTCTACTAGAGCATACTCTACAAGCATATGACATCTGACTACCAAAGATCCCTGGGATTTTTATCCTCCTCCCCCCCTGAATTAGTCCTTCCAGACTCCTTGTCATTCTCCATTACCACCATGGTAGTGACTGTTTTCATAATGCCACCGTCCCCGGGATACTTGGCTAGCTGGATGTCCGACTCATCGCCACCCCTGTTGATCTGAGTGTCATTGCCAAACGAGGGACTCTCCGTGTTATTTCGATTCGCGGTATTGCAACGTGTACTCGGTTCCGGGAACGTGGCGTACTGCGTGTTGCTCTTTCGCCTGTGGCTAGTCGAGTGATGCGGGTAGCCATAGTCTCCCTCGTTGGGGATCCGGACGATCTTGGCAATGAGGCCGGCCATAGTGAGCTCGATGTAGAGCTTAACGATGTAAGTCACGGGGAGGAATTGGACGTATCTAGCGCGCGAGAGAGAAGTGTGTCAGTCACGGGGCTGGAGACATGAATACCCGGGATTGAATTAGTTGCTGGAGGAGCTCACAGATAGGGATCGGATAAGCTCAGCATGCCGACGAGGAGGGCGTCCATTGCCGTAGAGAGGAAGACCATGGCAACGTTGACCTTGAAGAGCAGCCAGTACTTATTAAGACCAAGGGCAATCAGGCGGGACCGCACCAGGTACAGAAAGTACAGGTTAAGTCCAAGGTCAACAAGCAGAAAGAACGTCTTCTCCGCATTCTCAAAAGCGTAATTCAGATATATCTGCTGAGTGGTAGCGCCCGGCATGTGCGCACTGGTCCATATGACACCGACAGCGATGTTGATGCATCCTATGGCGGAGACGAGGCCCAGCTTCAGCCACATTGCCTTGCGCTTGTTGACCATGATCAGTCCGACCCGGTTGGCGATGATCTGTGGGAGGAGCTGTGTTTGGAGGACCCATAAAACCACTGTAAATTTTTAGCTTCGATAACGCCGAGGCGCCTGCAAATTCCCGGTTTTGCTTACCAGAGCCAATGAAAAACGCGAGGCTGTTGCATCGCCGTGTTAATATGGTCGCCTAATCATCCTTTGGGGGGGGGGGGGGGGGGGGGGGGAGCTCACCTGTCAGGAACCACCCCAATCAGGTACAAGTAGGTGATGATGGCGATGACAAAGCAGGCCACAGCTTCGACCCAGATCATGTATAGGTAGGCATTTCGAAAAGTTCGTGAGCGTGCCACGATCTTTCGAGACTGTTGTATGACCTTGACGACAGTAAAAGGGAAGATTCCCAAAAAGAGCCCGAAGTAAATGGATGAAAGGTCGATCATTCTGGTAGAAGAGGTGAACGGGAACAAGCTCAGAACAAGGATAGACTGGTTATGCGAAGGAAGTTGTAAAATATTCGGGTCGGATCGCGTTGAGTCTATAAATGTTAGACTTGTCCCCCAGTTCCCCTTCATGCGCCTGTGGACGCGAGACGATAATTTTGATCGACGTTTGATGCGATTCTGGGGATTAACCTAACAGATCATATCCTGGAGCATGCAGGGGTTGTATGATGGTCGAGCCCTGCAAGCACATCGTACCAGAACTTCAAGACTAAATTATCGCAGGAGAGAATTCTGAGTGTAGCAAGTCATGAGTCGTTGTGTGGCGCAGGCGTTGCGTTGTCTAGGCTTAAGGGACATCCGCTCCCAAGGGCCAATAAGACGACATAAATTCACACTTGTGAAACGTATTGCCAATTTCTGGTATTAGTTTAACTGATTTGGCGTTAGGAGCAGTTGACGATAACTCTGGTCGCAAAGTCTCGGAAAGCGCATCCGCGGTGAAGCCAAATAAATCGCCCCAGCCTGTAAGGCTGAAACTACAGGTATCTATTGGTTCAGTTGCCTGCGGTAGGCTCCTCGACGCTGCGGCGAGCGTCCCGACATAATTAGGATGTCAGACCACTGGCGTTTTTCGGAAGGTCTGTGCGTTGCTTGCCGGAATACGTTGTCTGCATCCTGGCAAAAACCTGGGTTATCGCGGTCATGCACCCCGGACAGATGACCCATATTGACCCTACTCTTCAGCACAGCATATTCTGCCGATTGTAGCACATAAGCAAACGGATCGCCATACACATATTAATTAAAGCCTAAAACACGGGGCTATGTAAATCTTAGGCCCAGCACAATTAACACCTGCATTCACTTTAGTCCTGTGGAGGGGACAACATGATCACTGACTCACTTAACTGGTGTTGTCCAACCTGCTTTCCGACCAATCACGTCCGGCCTTTGACCCCGACAAGGCCGGATCCATGTATTTCTCAACAGGCTCATCATCCAGATCAGCTGGCGCCTGTATGGCGGCGTTCAGACTTACCCTATCGACTGGGTTCCTGAATACTTGCACAGGTACAGGTACGTGAACGTCTCGCCAAACTGTTTCCGACATATTTCGTGGCTTACTGTACATTATGCGGCCAACAATCCTGGCAAGACCCCAGCTCCGCCCCCAACTTTATAACTGACCATCCCGCATAGGTCCACCCTAACCCCGCAGATTAATGACCCCTGCTAATAGCCACCAGGGGTATTTCAAATGCCGCGCTGCTTGCCACTGAGAGTGTTGCGGATTATTGGAACGTCTGCCACATTATGCCGTGATATCTGACTTTTCATCACGCCCTGTCCTTGCCCTAGAGCCGTGCACCAAGTTATAATCTTTCGGAGTATATGGAATTTACTAGTTATAGGTTTGGGTGCAATAAAAGTAGAATATGCGGAGTACAAACATCAAGGACTATTGAGAGCAGATATATATGTATGTAACGGGTGAGGCCTAAACCGGCCTTGGTACCCACTTGGCCATGCGGAGAGACGCGGACGCGTCTCTCCTGATGTAGTTCTTTCTATTCTCTATTCACCCTAGGATACTCGCAGTCGTCTGGCTAGTTGTCAATAAACTCAGTTCAGTTACAATGTACTCCATACAAAGCCTGCACCGCCAGCACAGCCAACTTGAAGGCACACAATGTTCTACGTCCCCCCCCTTCTTTTTCCTTTTTTTTTTTTTTTTTTGTTTCGTTGGTGAATCTGGTGTAAGAGATAGCTCGCCAATAGAGCTACTGCAATTGAGAAACAATATGTAAGATATTCGGCCGCAGTTTATTCAATAATGATGGTGCCTTTATATTGTCCATCTAAAAATAAAGAGAAAGGAAAGATCGAGAGCTCGAGTGTTACGGTACAAGTCCTTGTAGACTTGCACGTGACAGAACCGGCATATGTATTGCCAAACATAGCATCTGGATAGTTGAATTCAACATCAGCTTTAACAGTACGTTACTAGTATCTTTGCAATTATGACTTTCCCACGTAACTGATGATTCTGACACTCGTTACGATAGATCCTACATCAAGGCCAAAGAATCCTACCGCTCTATCGAATTCCGGTACATAACATCGAGGCTCGCCTCGAGCTCGTGGTCAAGCAGGGACTAAGCGAGATGAACTAATTACAGACCAGGCAGAGCTGGGTCTCAAGTACTGGCGGTTAGTCCATGACACAATCTTCGTATTTCTGCCTTTTTATGTAACTGCCGGATTTCTCATTTTGAAGCCTTTTTAATTGAATTAGTTATTCTTTAAATTTGTCGGGTTTCCTTTTTGATTTTCTCGCTTTCCTTTTTATTATAGTACAAAAGGACATAACTAACGGGTTACAGAGAACTCTTTATTCCTTGTACATATGCTCAAAAAGTAGACTAGGGGAGAGCGACTCCCGCGTATTGTATTCAGATGTCCAGACGAGGGCTACTTCAACCCCCAAATCTGGGTTGATTCAGAATCCTTGTCAGTTGCAAATTGAGCCTGGGGGCACTGTCAAGCGCTTCATTGGCAGTTCACTGTGAATTTGAAACGTAGCCGGCAAGCTCCGTATGCCTGGCTTACTGCGGCTGCATTATTCGTCTGGATTCATGAGTAAAGGCAACAAAACGAGGCTTTCTGCTCATGTAATAAGCTCGCAAATATGAGCATGTACATGTATGTGGCTTGATATGTACTATACTTTTAGTGTGACGTTATTGCGCTTCATTTCAGTCCGACAATTCGCTGGGACCTTCGCGCAGCCTAACCAGGGATAATGGGATTGCTGTCGATCTAGAACGCCATATTTATTTCCCCAATCAAGGAGCACAGCAAATAATGAGACAACTGTCCTCCGTACAAAGGGTACGACTACCACCTCAAGCCGTTATCACCATTATCCTACTACTAATTGCAACCGCCACACTAGGATATGACACAGCAATTGATTGGGGTTCTGAGCGAGTCAGTCCCCTGCACAACCTACAAAGAGGTGGGCATTGCAAAAGGGCTTTGCAAACGCCAAGCGCCCAATACGCTGCTCACCTGGGCCGCGTTCTCGTAAAGCCTTATTTTATGGGCCTCTTATGCAAGCCGCTGCAATGATAAGCACTTGTTGCGGAATCCGCAGTTTAAACGATGCTATCGATTCAATGCACTAGCCACCAATATATATGTGTTTTGTTGACGTTTGCCTCTTCAACAGGTGATATAAATTCTTTAAGAAATAAAATATGTAGCATACTAGCTATTGAAAAAGATGTATTAGGTGTCGTGAAATTGAGTGATGTAGTTTTATAGTCGTGCATTGATTAGTTGCCGCGCTATGCGACGAATGCCGCTTGGAACTAACTACCTGATCTTTGAATTTTTATTGTTCCTCCGGCCCGCACCCTCAACGCTCTCCCGATATCTTTTAGGCCCCTGCTCTCAAGATGGGCATGGTGGATACGGCGCTAAATGTTGGATACGCCGGGGTTATCTTAGTTCACGATGGGTTGTCAAGATCAGGTCGCTCATTCAAAGTAAGCACAATATGCTCTTGTGTCAGATGTTAGATTGGCGTGAATATGCGATTAAAGCGGCGCAAATTCATACTGTGGCATGTGGCTGTCTGGATGAAGGGTAGCAAAAAGAACTTCCCCGCCCACAGGAAATTGAAGAAGAGAGAGGAACAAGAATAACAACAGGCATCATCAGTTTTTGAATGAATAATTCAGTAATTCATCAATTGCACTGGCCGTGAGCCAAGTGAGGCATCGTAAATCTAACAAGTGTAAACGCTATGGTAACGTGTCTTAATTGTGAACAGTAGAACTTCTAGCCTAGTGATGTTGTACTTTTCGTACAACACTGTTGTACGTACGTACGTACAAGAAGAAAAAGTACGTACGTGTACTGCGTACGTACGATATTCCAAATAGGGGAATTTGTGGGTCATATCGTACAAATACGGGGCTGTACAAAAGCTCTGATGGCTCAACGCACTCCTGATTTTGTACCAATTGAAGGTATCGCTAAAAAGATGGCGCCCACCAAAGCTAACGCTGCCTTTGTTTGGCGACAGTTTATTGACCTCGGCCGCTCTAACCCTAAGAAAAGCAAGCGATACAGATGCCGTCACTGCCAGAAGGACTTTGCAGCCACTTCTATTGGGCGGCCTAAAGAGCATCTCGCTGCGTGTGAGAAATGGCAAGGCAAGCAGCAACAAGAGCGTCAGGCTCAAGATGAAGCTGGACATCCTCCCCCATATTCTGAAGCTATACAAAAGAAGATAACCGAGGTCGGAGTTCAGCATATCTCGCAAGACGAGAGTAACAGTTTCGCCTATGATGCCGCCGCCGCCGTAATCGCTGGCGGCCGCCCCTTCAGCCTGTTCGAGAGCCGGCGTTGGCATTATTTCTTCACTCGCATTAAGCCTGGCTGGAAGCCTCCTAGCCGCGCTGCTATCACGAGAATTCTCCCCGACTTGTATCAGGAACTCCTTGACGAGGTTTTCCAACGCATTACTAGCTCAGAATGGTTCAATATAATATTTGACGCTTCCGATAATGTTTCCGGCCACAGAATCGTTAATATCTCGGTACAAATACCAGACGGCCCAGCTTTCTACTGGAAAACTTTTGATACGGGAGACGAACAGCACACAGCAGAGAACTGGGTGAAGTTGATATGGAGAGAAATGCAGAAACTGTGCGGCGGTGATCTCTCCAGAATCAACTCTATCTGTACGGATACCGAAAATACGATGCGCTCGGTACACGATTTACTAGGGAGATTCCCAGAACTCTCACATGTCAACTTCTCTCTGTGCGATTCTCACGGCCTTCAGCTCTTAATTAAAGATATCCTTCTCCTTCCATTCTTTGAGGATCTCTTTGATAACGTCACCACACTTCTCACGTTTTTCTCACGGTCTAAATTACAATTGCAAAGATTGAGAACGTGCCAGCGCACAAGGTGGAACGGAATAACTCGCGCGCTGATCAGAAGGTAACTCGCCAGCTGTCTGTCGGCTACATCCCCATACTAACCAAATAGTGTAATTACACGCTGGGGTTCTCAGTACAATTCATTTTTCTCCCTCCTCCGTTCTCGAGACCCTGCCAGAGACTGGTCTATTCGAAAAGATGTACGAGGCGAGCTGCGATCCCAAGGGTGCCCCGTTCTCCTGCCCGAAGCGGTTCGGATCATCAAAGACAACAGCTTCTGGCTAAAACTTGAGACTGCGATCGCTGTGCTAAAGCCTGTGAACGACTTTCAACACGCTTCCGAGGCTGATGAGTCGGGAATCGCGTACGTTGTAAATCGCTGGCTGCAAATCAAAAGCAAGTGGGCCGAGATGAGGGAGGCTGATCAGTTTCCTGATGTTCCGTGGGATGATATTGACGCTATATTCAAAGCACGGCTTGATAAGCAAACGTACAATATACATTGGGTCGCTGATGCCCTCCGGCCTGACACAACAGGTCCGAATTCGAAACTGCCACCTAGCGTCTTTGCGCGCGTACAAGAGTATTTGCGGAAACATCTGAAAAACAACGACGAGTATCACCGTGCTCTCTCCGAATTCACACACTTCCGAATGCGTACGGGCGGCCCAGACGGCTTATTTAATAAGCACAGCGCCGTATACGACGATGGCTTTAAGCCAGCAATGGCATGGCAGTGCCTCCTCAACCAGGGCTCGATTCTGGCTAGAGTAGCTGTGAAGGTGATGAACACACTTGTGAACTCCGTACCCTCAGAACGAAGCTTCTCTGCTATTAGTTTTATACATACAAAAGCTCGGAATCGCCTTACGCCAGTGCACGCTGACATGCAGGCCTTCATTTTTATGAACGACCGCGTGTTAGATCGTCTCAAGGACGAGAAGTATGCCCACAAAAAGCGCTGGGCGGATCTTGAGGAGAAGGACTGGCTAGAACTCGAAGATTCATATCTCGAGTTATTTGTGAATGCGCAGGGCAAGAAGGTCTGGATGGACGGCGCGATGGCCTCAACCAATGAGGATTTTGAGTGGGAGGGTGTATTACAGTCGACGGGTGATATATTGGGTGTTGGCACTGAGGTGGAATCTGAGGTTTGAGGCTCAAAAATGGTGCAAGGGCAGGGCTCACTATTGCCCAAAAAGGAAGGGGAAATTTGTATGTATGTACTGTATTGTACAACCCCATTGTACGTACGGTACTAGGGCTAAAATACAGTACTGTACGTACACGTACTGTACAAGGCCACATCACTAATAGCAGGAGTGCAAGAAGGAAAGGAAATATGTTCAACTACTATCCATTTATCCAGTCGTCATCATTCTTATTATCCTCGCTTTCACTGTCATCCTCAACAGCGGCCTTTCCATACCGGGCCTGGAGACATTCGCACGCCTCAACAATACCTACCTTCAGCCTACGCCGTCGATCAACCACTATAAGCTTGGAACTACTAAGAAGACGTCCGCGCTCATCCGACATAGGTGAGATGGCAAACAGGTCCAGAGTGAAGCGAGCAAGGTCTCTCCGGGAATCATAGCAGGCTCTACCAAGGTCCAATATGGCTTGCCTTGTGCTCACAGACTTTTGGAGTTAGCTCATCAAGATAAGCCATTGAGGGAGGAAGACTTGGACCCATTTTGGCATCTTAAACGATCTCGAGAAATTGGCGACTCTCTGTTTCAAGTTCAACGTCCTCGGATGGGAGTAGGTAAAGGTCGGCCACGAAATGGCGAACCATTTGGCATGGAACGTCCAATTCCCAATCATCAAATTGCGCATGCTTCTTTCGAAGTGAAGATGGTCAGCCCCGCAAGCTTATTCTTGGGGTGACTGAACTTACAGTTCGACACTTTGGAGCCAGCATTGGACACGAGATCATCGAAATACTGGAGTCGTACGAGATCCCAGACGAGAAAGTTGGGTACTTTATACTCGATAACGCGCCAAACAATGACACCGCAATGCAGACTATTGGAGAGAGATTTGGATTCTGCAGCATGGAACGGCGGACCGGTTGCTTTGGTCATGTAATCAACCTTGTGGTGAAGGCCATCCTATTTGGAAAGGATGTTGATGCATTTGAAGGCCGTTTAGGTCATGGAGATGTATCTGCTACGACTGAACATGAGCTCTGGCGGAAGAAAGGGCCGGTCGGAAACCTTCACAACTTCGTGGTTGCGATCCACAGGTCTGATGTCCTTACCTCTCTTCTCCACAGTATCCAACAGCTGGAATTCGCTGCATCGGAGGATCCTAGGATCAGAACTCGGAGACCACTTAGCGTGGTTGTAGACAATGAAACCCGTTGTCTATCGCAGTTTTACATGATCCGGCGGGCCTTAAAGCTTCGACCGTATCTCGAGACACTGGTCCTAAAGCACAAGCAGGAGTGGGAAAAGGAAACACCTCGAAGCGGTCTGGGCGACTCAAGGCAAGTGCGATCATGACTGCCACATATCGCGACGAGAACAAGCTCTACGACAAGGACTGGGCCGTTCTGGACGGCTTGGGCACTATCCTTCACAGCTTTGAGGACGCGGTCAAGGCGCTTGAAGGTGACGCGATTCAGCGAAAGCGCAAAGGGGGGCATGTCGAGTCCTATGGGAACGTGTGGGACGTGATCGTGGGATACGAATTCCCGCTGGCTGAACTGGAGAAAGCCAAAGCTATGGTCAATTTGTATCCTGAACCGGAGCACTTCAGCGTCAACATTAATCTTGGCTGGAAGAATCTCGACGAATACTACAACTAGCTAGATGAGACCCCAATCTATTACACGTCGCTGGCACTGCACCCCGCTTATCGATGGGGCTATTTTGAGACCGTGTGGTCTGGCCAGCATGGATTTCCAAGGCGAAAGACATGGCACAGTCAGTTCGGGACAGAGAGTACAAGGCAGTGGACATCTCTGTGGTGGAGCATGGTGAACCAGCTACAAAGCGTCGACGGACACAGTACTACTCTCCATTCGAACAATTCAAGGATGAGGCCTGGATACGTCCAAGCGAAGAACGGGACTCTGATGAGACGGAAGATGAGCATAGCAGGTGGAAGGACCAGTTACCAACGGATGGCGACGTTCGGGACCCGCGGGCTTATTGGCACGCGCAGCGGTTCAAGTACCCCAGACTCTCGCGAATGGCACTGGACTTCGTGATAGTTCAGGCGATGAGCGCGGAATGTGAGAGATTATTTTCGGCGGCAGGCCGCATGGTGACGCCTCTTCGGAATCAGCTGGAAGCAAGCACGATTGTTATCTGTCAGGTGCTGCGGTCATGGCTGCAGGCAGGCATTATGGATAAAGGTGATCCTATACTGCTGGACAAAGCGGACGAAGCAGTGTTAGAGCAGGTAGCCGAGAGGGAAGGGTTGCTGGTTCTCAGCCTTTAAGAGAGCTATCTTATGCATTATTCTGCATGTGCCCTTCGCAAATTGATCCATAGCATCTAAAATTGATGTTGGTGAGCTTCCCCGATGTCGGCTTATTCGTCTTTTTATATAATTAGTTTGTGAAGTCGCCTCAGTTGGGTTGTTTGGGACAAGCACGTCAATCGAACGAAAACGCCGTACATGTAGCCGCGGGACAGGTTGCAAGTTCTCAGTGCTAGCGAAACAGTCCCTAGATGGAACCTCTTGGGTCCTAAGCCATCGACCAGGCCAGGAATATGCACTACACAACCACCCGCCAAGCGAAGACCCATCTGTACACCCAGCACATCGCCAGCTTAGCGAGAATGATAGTAAAGCTATCTTAAGCCTTACAACCTCTGGAACTGCTCCTCGGGAAATTAGGACCTACCTCCACAATAATTCCAGTACCCTCGCAACTCAGCAAGATGTCTACAATCAGATTGCGGCAACAAGAAGAGATTTACGAGAAGGCCAAAGTAGTATACAAGCACTAGTCGACCAATTGCGTGAGGAGGGATTCTGCTGTCAGGTCCGGTTAGATCCAGATAATCGGGTTACAGCAATCTTTTTTGCCCATCCAGACTCTATCAATTACCTCCAATGCAATCCCGATATCCTGCTACTAGACTGTACCTACAAGACAAACAAGCACAAGATGCCACTTCTTGACATGGTTGGCGTTGACGCTTGTGAGCGCTCTTTCTGTATTGCTTTTGCAGTTCTCTCTGGAGAGACAGAAGAGGACTACTCGTGGGCTTTGCAGCATCTTAGGTCCCTCTATCAGCGCGAACTTCCCTCTGTTGTCTTGACAGACCGATGCTTGGCCGCGATCAACGCTGCAGCAGCCTGGTTTCCACTATCCAAGGGCCTGCTTTGCACTTGGCACGTCAACAAGGCAGTATTACAACATTGCCGGCCCTACTTTCTAGCCGACCGGAGCCAGGCAGAAGAGAAATGGGATGAGTTCTATGCTTCCTGGCACTCAATTGTAGCCTCCCCAAATGAAACGACATTCCAGGAGCGTCTGACATTATTTGAGCAAAAATATGCTGCAAAATATACAGAAGCATGTGGGTATATCAGGACAACCTGGCTTGACCCGTTTAAAGAGAGAATCGTCAGAGCATGGGTCCATAGACACTTACACTTTGGCAATGTGGCTACCTCAAGGCAGGTGGCTTGTGGTATGATTGAAGATGGAGAGACTAATTCATCTCCCAGGGCCGAAGGAATCCATTCATTGATCAAAGCACATATCAAGATATCTACCTTGGATCTCTTTGATGCTTGGCAGGCCATGAGACCAGCAGTAACAAATCAGCTGAAGGAACTGAAGTACATGCGGGCTTCTCAGCAAGTATCAATGCCACTTGACGTCTCTGGGGTATTGTTTGAGGCAATAAGGGGCTGGGTGTCGCATAAGGCATTGCGTAAAGTACTGGAACAACGGCAGTTGCTTTCAAAGCCACTTAAGGCTTCCTGTACTAGGACCTTTACGTCCTCATATGGACTGCCATGTGTTCATACACTAAAGAGGCTTGAGGAAGAAGGGCAAGCCCTCTTGCTAGAGCACTTTCCTCCCCACTGGCACTTAAAGCGTGATGTATCTCAACCACAGCCAATGCTAGAGCCTAGAGCAGTGCCAAGTACCAGAGGCGCCATCGGCCAATGACAAGCACAAGGCGGGAGCCTAGTGCATTTGAAGTGATTCAAGCAGTAGTACGGCCGAAGGCACAGCCTAAGTGCAGCAAATGTCACACATTAGGCCATATCATGACTTCGAAGGCATGTCCTTTGAGATATGAAGAGCTCTTACAGTTATCAGGATCTGCCACAGAAGTGGCGGCACAGATAACCAAGACGGTAGCAGCTGTGACAGTGGCACCAGCAGCCACGGAGGCAATTTCATTTCAGGCAGCTGTAGGTCAGATAGAGACAGGTCTAACGACAGCAGTTCAAGCTCTGGCGGCCAACACACAAACGGGCCAGATAGGGGCAGTCCAAGAAATAGATGGACTGGTTGACCACGTGGCGGCAAGCCAGACATCTACAGTTGAGAAAGTTGCAGACTGCATAGTGGTCGCCCACACAGTGGCAGACCAGCCAGCGGCGGCAGGGGCGATGGCAGCGCCAGAACTCAGATACGACGACCCGCGGGCTATTCACCAGAGATATGTCGAAGCAAGACAAGCTTGGTATAATGCGCAGCCTCGGGGTAGTATCAAAACTAACCAACAATATCGGAAGGCAGTGGGTTTGCCTCAACGGTACGATAAAGTAAGCTACAAGTGGTGTGTTGATTGGAAGCAGATGGGCAAGCAATGTACGATGCTAAAAGGCTATAGAGATTGGAGTAAGGAGGAGATGATGGCGTATCTGGATTGGAGCAAGGCAGAAGAACATCGGGTTGAGGCTCTAGTAGCGGCTGAGATGGAAGATAACCCCTTCTCTAAGAGAAGAGGTATGAGTAAGATCTGGGAGGCGGCTGCGACGGATAGTAATGCACAAGAGGCATTGTATTTAAGGAAGTAGGTAGTTAATGGGAGCTCGGCAAAGGGTCCGCTGTTGTGTGCGTGCGGAAAGGGGGGCGCGCAAAAATTAGTCAGCAGGGCGCGCAATATTAAATGCGCGCCCGGGCGCCTCTGTATTGAACCGTATAATAGCTTTCCGACCTGGCCCTCTAGGGTTCTCCCTCCGGGCGTAATAAAATCTGTATCTGTATTGGCCGCCGATCTCGTCCAGTTGATCTAGTGCCCACCGCTCACAATCCCAAACAAATGGCACTTTCAACCCCCCTGCAAAAACCACGAAAAGTAGATGAAAATAAATGTTATGTGGAAATCGAGTTATTTATAAAATAGTTAGACTAATATCCAATTTTTAGGCCTTGTGCACATAGGATTATTTGGATATTCTAGTATGCGGACAGTGCGAATTAGGATATTGGTGTAACGGTTCAAGCGAGTATATTGACAACTGGCTAGAACGACTAGAACGAGTATCCAAAGCTAAGGAGGAAAGAAAGAAGAGAACAAGAATGCAAGAGCTCGCAGAGCTCTTGTAGGCTTGTGAGCTTGCTTCTGCTAATCTCGCTTGTTGCTGGGGGTTACCAGTGACAAGGTTGGAGACAGTGATGTAAATAGTGTGGCCGTAAATAAGACGATATCGTATTCAATATCGTATTGCCTGCACTGTATTTTTATACCGTGCAGTGCAAGAAAAATAGAAAACCGTGCAGTGCAGTGCGAGGTCGTTCGAATATCGTATAATATGATATTCATCCAGTGCAAATACAGTGCAACACGAGTAATACGAGGCCCTTACTGTACGCATCAGGCGTAATGAATGAAGATCCCAATTGAAGGATTTCTCTGCAATAAAGCGTGTCAACCCCTGAAATTTCACTTCCGTCGACAATTTTTGATCTAATACATAATGACTTCTCAACACTCAGGTGTTGCCGCTTCCTTTACGGCTATATCATCCCCAACATCCCTAGTGGCTGATTCATCAGCTGCCAGCGACAACGGAGATTCTGACATGGGAGAAACGTATACTTCGCCGTTGTCGCCCTCTCAATTCAAGAAGAAGAAGCGTACATCGAAGCGCTCTCGTCTCTCGGAAAAAGCAAACTATTACATGTTGGCCGCGAATAGCTTCATAATTTACGGTTGGTGAGACATTGTAGAACCTCAACCTTACTCAATTTGGTTAGCTTCATGCCTGGGCCATGCGGCTCTTTGCACGCCGTGCAATACGATATTGCAATACGATATTGCTCAAATACAGTGCAATACCGTATACCGTGCAGTGCAGCAAATTCCTAAACAATACAGTGCAGTGTGAGGTCGAAAAAATATCGTATACGGTATTTTGCACTATTTACTTCACTGGTTGGAGACAAAGGCGAGAGCGCAAGCCGAGCCACCATTGGGCTCAGCCCGTTACAATTGGCCACTTCTTCTTATGTAGTTAGTAATACATATAAATCCAGTACTGTATTATATTTGCAATCATAGTTACAGGAAATATTCAGGTAAAGTTTTATTGCCTTTCATAAAAAATGGCTGTTCGGCAGGGGGTTGAAAAGTGCCATTTGTATGGGATTTTGAGCTGTGGCACTCGCTATGCTGTGGCACTTGCTATGCATGTACGTTATCTCTTTGTTTCCCCTTTTCAGATGTCATCGAGACTTTAGTCGCACTGCTAATTACCCTTTCTTGTTGCCCCCTAGTCTTCCATCGGCGCGAGTATGTCCGTGTATCCAGATGAGCTGGCTGACAGTGGCGTATGAGCTTGCATTCAGCTCAGCCATTATTGTCAGAATCGCGGTGTGGATACTTTCACAAAGGCGTCACTGTAAAATTGAATGGGTGTGTAGGCATTCGCCCAGTGTATTCA
>NC_035793.1:1341628-1370218 GCF_001653235.2 Pochonia chlamydosporia 170
GTTTTCAAGAACTTTCGGGTCCCAAGTTGAGAGCCTTTCTGTCATTGCGCCCTTGAGAATTCGATTCGGCGCAATTCTCCCGCTGAAGTCGAATGCCAGAGGCTGGCGCAACGGCGCCGGGTCTACTTGCGGTGCAGTTACTCGTTTTGGTGCCATCTTTTTGCAATTGCCGCTGATGATGGATGGACTACAAATGCGTAATTCCTGGTAAGAGTGAAATTGAGCAACTTGGCCTTCTTGTTGCCGAAATCCGACTCAACCAACTCCAAACGAGTAGTCTGTCCGGGGAAGGTTGCAACCAGCCCATCCTACTTAAGTATATTAACATGCCGTTCGTCACCGTAGTTTCAGTGCCGAAGAACGGGGTTGCCGCGGCTGGCCGCTCGGTTCAGCTAATCTACTCCATGGAGTGGTCAAGTTCTGCATGCAACATGCGCGGAACCAGACTTCCTATACAGAAAACCATCCCACACATCCCAACCTATCGTCAAGTAAACAGTAATAAAACAATTTCAGAGATTTGGAACGTTCACTTTAGAATCTCAATTCTACCTGCACTCTCCTTGTGGCACTCTAGTCATGGATCCGAACATTGAAAACTCTATCTCAAAAACTTCCGACTCCAGTTGATTTGTAATAACAGCATTAGTTGCCAAGCTCGACAATCGGCATAAATCAAAGGCTATTTTTCCTGGCAACTGAAGCACGGAACCAGGACCGCACCCGGCCTTGTTCAAAACTCCGCTCCTTTGCCCACATCCGCCGAACCTGTTGGGTGGCATCTATGCAGGAGATTCATCACGCCACTCAATGGGGGCGACTGTTGGTGGTTCCAAGTTGTGGGGCGAAAGATGCATTAATAATGCAAGTTCCGAGCAAAGACTAGAAGGCGATACTTACTGAATATCCATAATACCGGCAATACTTTATTATTAGATAACTGGTGATGAATCGTATAGTTTAAATACATGCCGTTTCCATACTCCATCATCTCAACTTACACACCATCAACCTCAACTCCAAACAAACTCCACGAAAAATGACCATCTTCCGCATCGCCGTCACATCCGACACCGTCTGCCCATGGTGCTACGTCGGTCGTCGCCAGCTCCAAAAGGCGCAAAAGCTCTACCTTGAGAAACATCCCACAGCTAATGACTCCTTCGCCGTCACCTATTCGCCTTACCAGCTGAACCCTCATTCTCCATCCGGTCCCGGCCACAGCAAGGACAAGCACCAGTTCTACCTGGACAAGTTTGGCGCGGAACGCACGTCGATGATGCAGCAGCGCCTCTCTGCAGTCGGAGACCAGCTCAACATTAATTTCAAATTCGGTGGCAAAACGGGAAACACGCGAGATTCACACCGATTGGTTCATCTTGCAAAGAAGCATGGCAACGAGGTTGAACTAAAGACTGTGGATGGGCTTTTTGCCGCGTATTTTGAGAACGAGCAGGACATCACGGATTATGAGACGCTCAGGAATGTAGCCAAGAACGCGGGTATTCCTGACGAGGAGTTTGAGAAGGCGATTGTGGAGGGCGATGAAGGCGGCAAGGAGGTTGATCTTGCGGTGAGAAGGGCAGGGCTCGATGGTATCACTGGTGTGCCGGATTATGTTATCCAGGATAAGTATAGGATAAACGGTGGTCAGGATGCAAGTGTATTTGTGCAGGCGTTTGAGAAGATTAAGGAGCTGGAGAAGGAGTAGTGTTGGAGATTATTATCACTTTGGGCAGTTATGCTGCTGTGGTATTCAAAAATTTCAGGATCGGTAAAACACTTCCATCCTCCTTTCGAGGATCCCATCCCATAGTTTGTGCCAGTCAAGGCCGGGAACATAGAAGAGGAACCCCAGTTCCTGGCTCGTCCACCAACTTGCTCTATCCATATTCCCTGATCCCAGAACGAGGTACTCATTATCAACCTTTGTCATCTTGAAATGACTCACCACTGGCTCATCCTCTCGTCCCCTTCTGCGAGCCACTGGCTTGTAGTACAGAATCTCTAGTCTACCCAGCGATACCGGCGGGGCTTCAATATCAGAAGGCTGGCTATTAGCTCTGAGTTGGTTGTATCGCTTGACAAATTTCTTCAAGCATATTGACGTAGTAGTCCCCGCTGTGACTAGCTGTTCAATGAGCATCATGCCTTGATTAGTTCGGATCTGAACATCAACCCCGCGGCCAAGTGCCTCCAACAACGAGTTCAAAACAGGCCACGATGTGACATTCGGCGTCAAGATTGTAATTTGACGTCTAGCATTCGCGATGAGTGTAAGCAGTGCAGCATTTAACGGCGTCATGGGCGGATCTGAGTGAGAAAGAAAAGGAAAAAAGCTGAATCTTGGGTTTCTATGATGCGAGGAAGGTAAAAGTATGGTTGGTATATTGTCGTTCCCAGTCAATTTCAGGGACTTAATCGCAGAGGCGTCGTCCTCAGGTAGAAATCCCGTCTCGCTGTTCGCTGTGTCCACCGTCTGCGTATCGCCGTCTTGTGCCAAGGGGCTTCCTCTCGGTCCACGCCCATCGTCAATCGCAGTACTCGGATCCGGAGCAATGCCCCAGACTCTTTGATGGAATGCCATTAGGGTCTGAACGACATCGCCTTCCAACTCAACACAACCCTCAAACCACCTCTCCCAGCTGACGTTGCAGCTCGGTACAAACGCCCTACATCCATCAATAATGACATACTTGGGGTGCATGACACTAAAGGGAGTGAAGAATAGACTTTTGACAGTGAGCTGAATGCCCCCACTGGCAAGTGTCCTCTGATCCGGCAGACCAAGTTTACCCCATTGCGATGGCGGATAGAGCTGTCCATCTCTAGATGATGTATGAAATAATTTCTGAAATAGCCCCCATGATGAGAATCCGATGGTAACCTTTAGCGGAGACCGCGCTGTGCCGTGACCTCTGCGCGAGGCGGCCAAGTCAAGAAGCGCTTCCTTGATGGCGTCGAGGGATGGAGAGGCCGCCCAGTAACAGGTAACGAAATGCACTGAGGATTTCGCGTTGAGAATGGCTGGAATTATGCCGCGCGTGAATATTGAGTAGCCGGTACCAACGTAGAGCGTCTGCGGTGAGCTAGTTGTGATTAAACATTCAGGATCGCGAACATGGTGGTTGGGAAGATCGCCAAGCTGTTCCCTTTGTCGCGATAAGAGTAATTCCTTCCATGGCCGGACAAACGATGGCGGAAATTCGGGGGGTGTGGACATGTCGTACCGGTTTGGCTACATTTGAGTGCTCAATTTGTTCCGTGATATTTGCAGCACCGAAGTTGTGATGAAGTAGTTTCAATGGTGAAGGGGAGGTGATGAGGAGGTTTCACGTTCAATGTTCGATGTCCTTGTTCCTGGTCTGGCGCCAACAGAACTGGCCCCCATTTGGTCACTCAGCCACGCTGTGACTGGTGCCTCACTTACACAAATGGCAGTGCACAATCCTCGACTTTATACGCAAGCTTAAATTGACGCAGCTTTTTCTCTTGTATGGATTGTTTGCTTGGCAAATACTTATATTTTGCACATAGGTTAAGGAATATCTAGTGTTTCTTCTTTTGCTACCACGCCACGGCTGTAGAGTAGTACCATGTATCGTCCATCGCATACAAAGTGACCCGTGCCAAGTGCGCATGTCCTGGGCAGCCGACATTGAGACACAATTATTACATCAGTTTCACATTTCAGCACACCGTAGTAATTGCAATCAGTTCCTGACTTTGAAGAGTCGAAGTTTTTAGTTATTCGGGCTATGTACTTTGTGAAAATCACCACAAAAAATATACGTCTCGAATAGAAAGTCGAAGGGAGAGCTTGAGAGAGCTTCGAAAGAGCCAAACCAAGCCAAACCACACCATTCTATTCACAGGAATGATGGGTTCGCATTCGTCAAAAGTTGAACAAAGTAGGCTTGGAACCAAGTACCAGCTTCTGGAGCAGGCTGCAAAGCATCCGACATACCACAGTGATAATCATATCGTGCGGCACTGGTATCGCTGGTACCGTCAGACTCGCCGCCTGGCTTCACCCACACAAACGCATCGAGAAGCTCATCACCAGTGTTCGCAGAAGGGCGAATTCCAAACCCGGTGCCCTTGGCATTGCACCAGTCACCCCATTGGCTTTGACCTGTAGGCTGTTTTCCAGAACGACCCTGGTCGGTGATGAAGTGAGCGCCAGACCAGCCATGACTTGTGAGGAGTGGTCCCAAAGCATGAATAAACAACTTTTCATCATACACTGCGTTGCCTTGGGTGTAAGAAGGGGCAGATGATATGTCCCATGCATTGTAGTTGGCCACATTGGTCGCAAGTCCGCGAAGGGAGCTAGGTGAACCGGCATCCTTGTACACCTGAGCATATAGTTGGGCAGCCGGGTCTTGGTTTGCTGGCCAGCCTAACCAACCCGCGTGGCCGGCATCCAAATACATGGCAACATTTGGCAGATTGAGCTGTGTTATGGCGTAGTTCACACATTCCAGGTATGCGGATTTGGCGTTGGAGCACTTGGCAACATTTAGATTGGTCACCAGATTGGCAAGAGAGTCCGGCTCTAGATGTTGTCAGTACGCCAGCTGCACAGAACCAAAGTTATGTTCTTACCAATAACCAACAGGATTCGAATGTCAGAGTAAGTCGTGACAATTTTGCGAATGGTGTCGATGTAGTTCTTATACTTGGCCACACCACCATCGGCGATGGAATACTCGCCGTTGGAAGCCGCAGCGGCACAGTCGCGGTCGGGTAGGTCATAGACAACAAATTGACCAGCATAGTTACCTCCTTTTTTATTTGCAGCACGAATGTCTGCCAGCGTTTGTTCCATGAGGGGGGTCTTGGATAGGGTATCCCTGTGCTATCGTCAATTTGTGGCCCGTTTTAACATTTCCAGGCTACTTACATCCACATGAACGACGGGACCTTAGCTGCTGCCGCTGCGGCAGTAGCCATGGCTCCGGTCAAGCTAGGAATGGCCAGACTGCTAACCTCGGATGCATAAAAGGCATTGGCCCAAAGATCAACTCCAGAATACGGGTTGCCTTTCCATGTTGCAGTGCCAGAGCCAACAGGGGGGGCAGATGTCGTTCCAGTACCAGCGGATGAGGTGGTGGTGCTTGCTTTAGTTGAAGTTGCTTGAGAGCTAGTCGAGGTTGGTGGTCTCGACGATGAAGAACTCTGAGCACCAGGAAGACACTGCGAATAATAGGAGTTCTGAGCTACGCATGTGCTGCCAGACGGACAACAAGTTGGGCCTGACCAGTCCTGGCCACCACACTGTCCCCTATGGCCAATATCAGTGAGAATTCTATCCGTTTTTGGCCATTTGGTCATACCAAGTAGTAGCACAATTCTGTCTTGTCTCAGCCGGGGCGCAGGCGACCAGTGAAGCAAAGGCTGCCAGTGTTATAAATGTTCGTCCAGCCATGGTAATGGTGCTAGCAACTTGAAAGATTCTGTGTCATTGCTGACACTGATCTTTGAAATGAAGAACAAGACCCAAGTCTTATACTTCTACCAATGCAATATTGGGCTTTTTGGCAACTATCGTGACGTAGCATTTCGGCAAGGCGGGACGACGTATGCTAACCAATTCAGCCGGACTCGACACTTGCACGATGAAATTATACCCAGTGTCTTGTAAAGTCGAACCAGCACAATCAGGTATAATTCACCAAGTCGGATGAGCAGTCCTCCCCGGCCTCACGGATGTTGAACATGAATTCATATTTTGTATCTCCGGATCTCACTCCGCAATGCCGAAAGACACCACCTCATTATAGAGCCAGAAACGGCCCGAGAGACTATCGCGGTTGAGACTCGAGAGAATTAGGAAGGTGGCAAGCCAGGACCATGAAATAGTGTATGGCTGAACATTTGGCTATATCCCCTCTCCTTCAATGCCGCAAAGATGTGATCTATATGTTTCCTCTAGTGCCGGATAAAACCTGGGGTCGGAAAGGCGGCACAGTGAACCGAAATTGCTGGCTACATGATGAAGCTTGCAGGTCTACATCGCAACGGTTCTTCATTTTTGAAGATCGTTCCTGAGCGGAACCAGCCCCCACCAATTCTGTCGTGACATTTTCCTTACCCGACACAATTCGAATCGATGAGGCTGGTTGGAAGGAACTTGGGATGATGTGGAGGGATTGCTTTGATGTTTGGAGAGGTCCAGTCACCAATGCCGCCTCACCGCCTCAGAGCTTCAAGCGGCAGAATTTGTCCCCTCCATTTGCGCCGCCTCCTTTCCTGTGAGCTCCACGACGACCGCATTCGAGCTTCACTGCCCACAACACACCACGCCGCCCTTGCCGACCGGGTGATTTGGAGAGGCAGCTGCTAAACTCTCTCCATCCCGAATTTGCCCAGCATGATTTCCGGCGTCCTCATCTTTAATCAGAAAGGCGAGAACCTCATCTTCCGCGCTTTTCGCAATGACTGCCGGCCCCGCCTAGCCGACGTCTTCCGCATCCAAGTCATTTCCAATGCTCAAGTTCGATCGCCCATCTTGACCCTGGGGAGCACCACCTTTAGTCATGTCAAGCACGAAAATATCTATCTGGTGGCCATCACCAAGAGCAACGCCAATGCTGCATTGGTATTCGAATTTTTGTACCGACTGATCCAGCTGGGAAAGGGATATTTCGGCAAGTTTGACGAAGAAGCTGTCAAGAACAACTTTGTGCTGGTCTACGAGTTACTCGACGGTATGCGATCACCATCGTGCTTACATCTGACCTATGAGGATACTGACGGGCAGCACCAGAAATTATTGACTTCGGCTACCCACAAAATACCGAGACAGACACGCTCAAAATGTATATTACCACAGAAGGCGTCAAATCCGAGGCGCGACCAGAAGATACCTCCAAGATTACCATGCAAGCAACTGGTGCCCTGTCATGGAGAAAGGCAGATGTCAAATACAGAAAGAACGAAGCATTTGTCGACGTCATCGAAGATGTCAACCTCCTCATGTCTGCTACCGGCGCAGTTCTGAGAGCTGATGTGAACGGTCAGATTGTCATGCGGGCCTATCTGTCCGGCACACCAGAGTGCAAGTTTGGCCTCAACGATAGGCTATTACTTGATAACGACGGTTTGCTTACGCTGCCCAGCGGAAACCGGATGGGCACAAAGGCGACAAAAGCCGCAGCTGGCAGTGTCTCGCTCGAAGATTGCCAGTTCCATCAGTGCGTCAAGTTGGGAAAGTTTGATACCGATAGAATTATCAGTTTTGTACCTCCAGATGGCGAGTTCGAGTTGATGCGCTATCGCGCCACAGAGAACGTAAACCTCCCATTCAAGGTTCATGCCATTGTCAACGAGGTTGGGCGAACCAAGGTCGAGTACAGCATAGGCGTCAAGGCGAACTTTGGCTCTAAACTGTTTGCCACCAATGTCGTTGTACGGATACCGACGCCTTTGAATACGGCCAAGATTGTTGAGAGGGTAACACAAGGCAAGGCGAAGTATGAGCCTAGTGAAAACTGCATTGTCTGGAAGATTGGTCGATTTACAGGCCAGAGTGAGTATGTGCTTAGTGCTGAAGCTCTCTTGACGAGTATGACGAATCAGCGAGCTTGGAGTCGGCCACCACTCAGCATGAACTTTAGCCTCCTCATGTTCACGAGCTCGGGGCTATTGGTGCGTTATCTCAAGGTCTTTGAGAAGAGCAACTATTCCAGTGTGAAATGGGTGCGATATATGACCAGGGCAGGCTCATACGAAATTCGGTGAGTCACACATTCCCAACTTGCCTGTTACTTTTGCAGTCGTCATTAACATTAATCAGATTTTGAACATTCGGTGTATTTCGAGACAAGTCATGGGCAGGCGTTACGGATACCCCGGGCAAGGAGCGGCAATATTGCAATTCGTATTTCAATTTCGGGATCTCGGGACCAAATTTTCAATGTATTGTGGAATACAATGGTTGCAGCAATCAACACCTGAAGGAAGCATGAGGCAAGCCAAGGCGCCTAAGCCGAGTAACTCGGGTAGCTGTTTAAGGCTCATTGCAGCACCCTCATATTTGGATGGCATATGTGCAACCATGGGCTGGTTTTGGACCAACAGTCTAGGCTTGCTATTGCGTGGTGTCCCGCCTTGGCTACAGCATTGCGATTCTTCTGCGCGCCTGACAGGAACGAGCCTTTGAGACTGTGCGACAAGGCTCTCGTGGTTTGCAGGCATCTCCATCCAAGTCCTACAGACCACAGAAAAGAATTTGCCTGTGTCGCCAGATGACGTGCCAATCCATACGGAATTTCTATGTTCGGATGGCGCCGAACCGACACAGGTGATGAAATCTTTTCCATGAGAGCTTACTAGGTAGTCAAAAGTCAACAAGCTGCAACATAATTGAGCCAATCTGCAAGGCAATTCCGCCTACAAGCATCCCCTTTCATCAGCTGTGTAATTGTCCCTGCGTGATTGAGATTACACTGATTCTCTATTTAGCAATCCGAGTACAATGTGCAATCTACAGATCCGCGGCTATTCCACCAAGCTTATGCCTCAACGTTACCGTGTAACAGTCGCCGCATGGAGGCAGCACATGCGACGGCAAAACGTGGCTGTCAACATGTCAAAAATACCTCAAGGTAGCCCTATTTAGGAGAATTCCATGCCTCATTCAACGGTTTGTTTTCCTGTGAAAGTCCGAATACAGTCAGATATGTCACCCGGTGAGACATGCAGAACGTCAATCTCTTTACTCCGTGACATATTCGTATCCTCAATCGACCAATGAGCTTGCGCAGAATTATTCTAGAACCAGTTATTTTTGTCCTTGAATCTCCATCTTAGAGTTACTCACGGCGATATACTACACTGGCAACGGAGTGTCCGAATGGTCAATATTACAAGGGAAGCCACCAAATTACCGTGCGCTCAATACTAGGTCTTCTTGCACGAGTGAAATTCTCGCATCGTGATCATCGATTTGATGGTTTCCTCGAGGATACGTTAGGAAATCGCCGTGGCTTCCACAACGCTACGAGGTGTCATCCCGTCTTCGCCGTGTGGCTCTTGTGTTACCTTATGCTTGAACAATGAAAGGACCTGATTGGTAATGTTTCACTTTTTCCCGTGGTCAGTCAGCTGGAGATTCCACGTGCGTGTCATGGTAAAAAGTTTGCTGTTTGTGGGCTATTCTCCTTTGCAACGGTCGATTCACGATGTTTGGTGCGGCGCTGGTGAGGTCCGCGGCTGGGCACAACGGTTCGTTCCCGGCGACTGCTGATGGAGCTGGACCGTTGGGTAAGAGTATGTGGCGGTAGTTACGGCTTAGATGGCATTGTCATCGTGAATGGTATAAATACCAAGCCTCGTCGTGAGATTGGCTTTGGACCAAGTCGCCAGCATTGCCAGAGGATCTTTGAGCTATACCATCTTGTCAATTAAAGCACGATTATTACATCTAGAACCGGTTATTTTCCGAATACAACTCACTCCGCCTTTCAACTAAGACGCTTGAGCATATCGGTAGCCACTTACACGGTTTCCGAGCCACACAATTGCAAGCCAGCAGGTCATCTCTGCGTCCTCGCTGGTTATAAACGCCATTGCCAGAGCTGCGGTGTATTATACCAATCATTCATCATCTGCAAAGTAGGTTTATGAAATCAACGCAACCCAGACCCTCGAAATATTTATGTTGTCCCAGCCTACAACCACCAGTACAACCCCTGACTCACAACTCTACAGCAACCACAGCTCCAATACCATTAAGATCACACCGAACTAACAAACTCCTCGTCAGACGCACACTTCTAGTTTTACAACTCTGCGACTAACCCGTTCTACCCCCGAATCACGTCAGGCACATCTCGCCGAGACCTCCCACAAGAACCTCAGCATCGGTTACACAACCATCAACGCCTCAGCTCGAAATATTGCTTTTCGACAACGCCATCTTCCGTTCCCCCCCTTCCGAAGCAGAAACCACCCAAAACAAGCAGACACACAAGGTCCTTCACAATGTGCATCTGCACCATCCTCCACTACCACCACGCACCACCTTGCACCCGCCCCATCATCTTCACCACCCACTACCTATACTGTCCCGACGCCATTCTCAACCAAACCACCAATGACATTCTCTCCCCCTGCAGCAACACAAACTACAAGCCCGCCCATGGGATCAACTATCAGGACCCTTGTTCCACGGGTGGCTGCCTTGTCTCTCCGCTCTGCAGTACGGGGACGTGTCGGCTCGAGGATCTGAATGGTCTGTGGGTGTGTTGTAGGTGTGGGAGAGGGGGGAATCAGTTCCGGACGTGCACGAATAGGAAGTGGACTTGTCCGGATACGTTTTGCTATCATAACATTTGCGAGGGGTGCGGGCCGGATTTGAGAAAGGTTTGAGAATTTGGCATGCTGGGAGGAATGGCGGTGGGTTGTGTTGGTTTCTGATTTCGGGTGTTTTGTAAGTCGGTGTTGCTTGTACTACAGCATAAGTTGTTAATCAGCACATAGTAATAGTTGTTATGAAGTAGAGATTGCGTGTCTAAACATATCCTGAATCAAGGTCACGTTTCACCAATTCACGTCTGCAAGCACAAAAGGGATGTATTAATCATCATCACTTGGTAGTGTTTGATGCCAGATTACCATTCGGTTGGGATATCGCAACTGTCAACCCACTGCCAGGCGCCTCGTCGGCTACAGTAGCCCAAGTTCCGGGCCATGGCCATCCGCCTTTTTGTTTGTCATGATCCTAATCATCTTTAGCTTAACTCCGATACACAAGTTATCGGAAATAACTCAACATACACCATATTCTCTCTCCTTTATACATGTTGGGTTACGAACTGCCACGTTTTGTTACCAATGATATACACTGACAGCCGATATTCAACATAATGAGTAGCATTTGAGTTCTCGGCCGAATATGAATAACCGTGGCAGTCATCTGTGTCTTTTTCCCACTCAATGATCATAATCTTGGTTTATACTGAATACTTTCTGTGGTTGTTGGCATCATAAGACACAAGCCACCAACCAGTGATGTGGTGACAAAATGTGAATCCCCCCGCCTGATATGATTGCAAAGATCTGGTGTCTAGTGTAACTCTTTAACTTGAGAACATCTTGAATCACTTTATCTCTGATTGAATATGCTACGCATCGTCTTGGAAATACTTAAAATGGTCGTTCTCCCAACACCCAAGTTTCCTCTATTACATACACCTACCAACGTATCTCGCAGTTCAAAAAGTGGCGATTCTTTATTTTCAACCCCAACGCTCTTTTCCTCTACTCTAAGTCTGTACCTCGCCTTCGCAAACATGTGTACGGAAACCAACTATATCCTCAGATGCGAGCATGTCGCTACGGGAGTTGACATGTGTCCAGAAAATACCCGGGGAGTGGCAAGTCTATGCAAGAACTACAAGCTAGAAGAATTGAGGTATCCATTTACTCTGGGTAAAAATCCACCTGCCTGCCCGAAAAGCCCGGCTTGTCCGTTCGAAGTTCGAGGCGGCTATTGGAACTGTTGCTGGTGTGGGAAGATATGGAACACAACAGGCCGCTGCGGATGTCGAATGGTGGCCCACGACCACGAGTATTTTTGCGAACACATATGCTGTGACAATTGTGGGAAGGGTAGCCATCTCCTTTGAGTGGCAACATATACGGTAGAAGCAATGGGAAGCGAGTGTTGTAATTGGGGAGGTTGGAATGGTGTTTAGATGGGTGCTGGATGTGGAAGTGGGTGTTCCGGATACTTGGATGGGTAGTGCTGGTTGGAAATTTGACTCTCTAGATCGGTTTGTTAGAGACGCATCTTAGATCATAATAGTCTGCTTGCTGATTTGGAAATAGTGTTTATGGAAGTTTGAAATAGAGTCATGACCGTAAGATCAAGTCTTTCCCATCTCACCGAATTCTTTCGGTGCTTAATATATCAACCGCCATCAGAATGATGATGTTCTCTTTACACCGATGCCAGTCCCGGATCTTGGTGCTCGTGTACCGAGGATTTGGTACTCAGGCCCGTGGCGCTCCCTAAAGCGAGTCAGAGCCGTCTTGTCATACTTGAGTGAGGTCCGATATGAGACTCCATAGGTAGTTAGTAATTCAAATCATAAATTGCCTACATTAACATTTTATGCGTAGATTTCTCCCTTGTGTCACTACGATTAAGGAATATTAAGTGATACCAAGCTGCAACTACTTCAGGTAAGGGGGTTGTTTGACCGTAAGATTTGTGAGGGTTTGACACCCAGGACAACCTGATTGCTACAACCAACTATGGACAGGAGAAACAATGCCATATTCAGTGCAACATGCATGAGAGATGCATTAGCCGCGAATGATTTTGTTCAATATGCAAGGCAGACGTGGAAGGAACACTGCAGGGCATGGTGGTGATTTTGTTTGTTGGTGAAACACCAGCCTCGAGCTGTCAATGCATGAGACCGACGAGGGTTGGATTATGCGTGCTGTCTCCTTGGGACTCGACGACTCGACGCAAGGAATGCTCTGAGTCTAAAATTGACATGCAGAGAGCCGGATTTGGCATGGCTGCAGAGATTTTATCATCTACGAGGCTTGGTTCTCTTTGCTTTTTCTTGTTTGTCCTAATACCGGTAAACATGCCGTCAGCTACCAAGCCAGGGTCCAGCAAATGCCGTGATCAGAAACGAGCGCACAGATTGACGCGAGTCGCTCGACCCATTCGACTGCATGACGAGCAGCCAAGGCTGACGGTCGAGCCAACCATGTTCATGCGGCAAGATCTTGGATACAAAGCGGTGATGGCAAAGACGGGGGGATTCCGGTGTATTTGACAGCCCGGTTCCTCCAAAGGCGACAAGTCGGATTTGATGGCTGACAATTACCTAGGTAATTAGGTGCTTAAGTAGGTTAGGTGCTCGATTTGGACGACTCGAAACGCCAAGGCTTGAAGCTGCTGCCGGCAGTCCAGTTGCAATTTTTTGTCTTTGTGAGAGATGAGATGAGCGAAGTGTGGTCGGCAGGTAGGAATGGCTATTGCTAGCTACCGCAATGCTCGGAATGATCATTATGTTGTCTCTCCGGATTCATGGCACTCAGAGTCTCGACGTTGGAGCCAGGAGAGGACCAAGGCGACCACCACATGACATTGCAGGCAGGACAGTGCAGGCAGGATACAAGAACTTCGCACATGTCTCTAGATTTTGAATTGGCGAGTGACTGATGCAGATCAGAAACAGCCAGCAGATTGCCACCGGGGAAGTGTACTGTATTGATGCGACTTGTTGATGGCTCCCTTTAGGATTGTGGCACCTCACTGGTGATATCTTGGTGTTGAAGACACTTGATCAACTGCGAGGGCGATTTTGGTCTCGGTCTCTTTGAAGCAGTCATATGCGAATTGATGAGTCGAGTCGAGTCACATCAGCATCTGAATCCACACTGTTGCACAGATCTGTCTGTGTCTATCACTATTACCGCGGGCGCCGCCAATTCAATGTTCGCAAATGTCATGTGGAATGCCTCACTCACATGAGTTCACATGACGGACTGTCCTGCATTCAAGGTCCATCAAAGGTAACATTGAAGTCGGTAGTCCAATCCTCGGTGCGTAGTCATATTTGAGCTGTCTGTAGAAATTAAGTGTTTGCACGGAGGACTCGGTATGGAAGATAATAAATGGCCAAGACATAGGCTCCTCATGTGGAAGCGGAGGAGCTAATCCACGTGTCGAATGGAGATGGAGATGGGGGCTGGATGATGGCTGGATGATGGATGGATGGATGGACGGATGGATGGATGGATGGACCAAAGTCTGCATTCCTGCTGTACATGTATGCAGCTCGGGCGGGCGGGAGGACCCTCGATGCGACCAAGCAGATTGACGTGAGGACGTGAGGACTCGCCAGACTCTGGTGAGTCTGTGCATGCTTGCGACTGACTGCACAGAAAGGTATGGAGTACGGAGTACGGAGTACATGGACAGTAATAAGTTGCCTGGTGCGACTGTTAGACATTCCGATAGCAAAGTTGAGCAGAGCTCAGCTGCACAAACCTCCCCATTTGACGTCCCAAGTCTGTAACCAACAGCATGTGCCTGAATTTGCAAAAGCTAAAAACAGTTGAGTCGTCTTCTGCAGTTGGTCTTGTCTGGTCTGGTTGGTCCAACGGCGCCCAGTAAACTCAATCATGTCCATGTCTGGTCTAAAACGGACACGGGGCTTCATCAAATGTTCATGTCGGGGAAACCGTTGGCTCCAGAATGGCCAACGGGTCTGGTTGGACCCAAATTGACTTCAATGCTGACTCCTGGAAATGAACCGAACCGACCAGGCTCGACTTTGGCACGTTGGTACCTCACAACGTGGTCAAATCATCAAATGTGCCTTTTTGTCGACCAGCTGTCCCACTCATCCTCGGCATGAAGCCTATCATCAGTACTCACGGCCCTCCATAATCAGCTGCGGAGCGACAAGGACCCCCATGATACCCCGTTGGTCACCAATCTTTCCTCACTCAGTCGCCCAAGTGTACAAAGTCGATTCTGGTTGACTCGGCTTTTGCTCTGATTGCTGGCTGCATGTGCCTCCACCAGTCTGCAAGCGCCCCTTGTTCACGGACTCCCCCAAACTCTTGGCAGTGTTGCCTGCATGGGGATGTTCGTTCGTCTTTTCGATGTTGGGCCATGGATTCCTGTCTGGTGTGCCATATTAACCAGTGTTAGGCATCGGCAAGCAAGAGCTGACCTGAAGTGACCTCCTTTTTCCTTTTCCGTCTGGTTTGTTTCAACAGATCCATTCTCCCTACTCTGCTCTACACAATACTCTGTACTTATTATTGATACTCGACATTGCTTTCCCCTTGAGCCAGCCGAAAATATAAGTTGAGCCCACCAGACACGCACACACCTGGGCAATAGTGAGCACTGGAGGGAAGGATCCATCCATCCTCCTCAGCCTAGCACCTGCCGACATCAACCCTGGTTTTGTCCTACTGGTCAATGTTGGTCTGTCTGGTAATACGGAGGACCCAAGCTCCTATTCTACGGAGTACTTGACTTTCTATCCTTGACCACGCCAGACCAGACCAGACTTGTCATTGTTCACAATCACCTTTCACCCTCGCATTTGCCTTTGCACTCTCGTCTCATATCGCCCTTTTTTCTTCATCGCGCATCGAGCGCTTGCCGTCGGCACCACCTAAGCTGGCAACTCCTGTTCTGGTACTCCGTACCCCATACACTTGGCCGCCCCTAATCCCACCTCTCTCTGGTAAAGTGATCGGCCCAAGCAAGACCAGACTTGACTTGACTTGACCCGCCCGACGCCTTTCCCCTTGGCTCCTCCCGTCTCATCCAGTCCGGAATTCATTACCAGACACCAGCCAAACCACAGCCAGCCTATTCTCTCGCTGGGTTCTTTTGTCTCGCTTTCGCCCGAAAAGCTGTCATTCGCATTCCCAAGTGGCATTGAAACCCCAAAATCGAATCTGTCAAATCTGCATCTGCCAGCCGCTGCATCCTCCACCCAGTGTCACAACCAGTCAGTCATTCAGCAGCATATCGCTCGATCCCAAAGCAGCCTCACCTCTCCACCTGACTCTCAGTCCTGGAAATTGCGGCGACCCATATCGAACTACGCACGAAACGTCGACGATACCACCCACCCAAGCAATTCGAGACAGTTCGACTCGAGCCTAGAAGCGAGGTCCGCGCGGTGTAAACCCCAGTCTCATCTTTTGTTGCACTGTGTCCACCGGCCAAATTCACCAGACCCTTTCTTGCGCCCATCTTCAATTTGGTTGACAGACAGAATGCCCGCCTCGCTCGACTCGTCACGCCCCATCATGGCCCCATCGGTATGTTTGTTCTGGTTTTGATGTTTTCTTTTCTTTGCTCTTCCTGTCTAGACATTACAATGTCTTGATTTGAGTGTCTGTTTTCACTTCATCTGTCGCTGTTCTGCGTGTCTTACTCTCCCTTTCGCGTCGCCTCCGTTTCTTTTTTATTTTCCCTGAGTTGCGCCATAAACACAACTCCAAACCAGCCAGCGGGGGAAGGAATCCACGTTGCATTCTGGTTCGTGCGTGCCTTGCATTCCCGCCTCAAAAGCCCGTGCGAGCCCCGACTTTGCGAATCTTCATAAGTACTTGGTCGTCGTCATACCTGCTTATACGTCAAGTGACGCCTGTAATACATATTTTTTTTTTTTTTTTTTTTTTGGTGTTTGTCACATCACCTAGCACAATTTTGAACACTTGCGACCTACCAGTTTCGACCATCAAGACATCTAAGCGAGTTGAACTCGGTCAAACTAACTATTCATGTCTCGACAACAGGCCAGGACCTCTGTGCGATTCAGCACCTACAGCATGGCGCCATCCTTCGCACCTACAGTTCAAACATCCGACTCAGCCCAGGCTGAGATCCGCGATATTGCCTTCAACCTCGACCGCATGGAAAATAAAGCTCTAACTTCTCAACGGGTCATGCTCAGTGACGAGAAGACCGACAATATGAGCAAGCTGGCTTTGGGCGCCAAACTCGACCGTGCTTTGGGGCGACGTATGAGCGGGCAAGACGCCGTCATGCGCCCTCGTCGCAAAAACGTTTCCGTCAGCGTTACTATGAGTGAGAAGAAGGCACTGAGCGAGAAGATCCAGTAAACCAGCAAGTTTCTTTGCATCGAGTGACGATAATAGAACGATCTTATTTCATTCGCTTTCCAAAGGCAGTTGGCACGCGGACAATGGTGTTCGTTGTCCTTCAGAGCATATGTTGCTTCGATTTGGAGAGTCAACGATTGCCAATGAAGCTTCATGTTTCCTTCAGCACCGAAAGAGACACAGCATATTGATATACATGAGCACTACGAGATGACCTACCAGCGTTTCAGCATACCCCAGTCGTCCGATTTGAACATCGACCAGCCTCGAGAAACCAAGTTGTTTTGTCAAAGTGGAAGTAGGCAAGATGTTGGCCGCACATCGGACCGGCACTACCAACTCTTTTGTCGAAGAATGGAGGGCAAGGAAACGAATTATGGGCGACTATTATTGCTACTTTCATCTTGTTCATACACGGCACCCTTTTCCATTTTCATTTTTCTTCCCTTTTTTATTTTATGGTCCTCAAAACACTGTGGTCTATCAACCAAGTGGCATGTGTATCATGACGATTAGAGCGACGGCTTGGATGGATGTAGCATGCTTTTCAGCTTTCGTTTGCCGACTTTCTCCCTAACTTGTTTCTTTGTTTTGAGCATTTCGCTATACAGGGCTTTATGGATATCCAACAGAGGGGGTGGAATATGAGTGTAAAGAGATACAGAATAAATTTCGGCCATGATGAATACCAATCTACAATTCCATTGCGTGCTGTGTTGGCGGTGGCTACATGCGACGATCTCCTTGATACAGCCGTCGTGGTCGTTGCCATGGGTGTGCGAATATGCAACAGAGCCATACCAGCTGGCACGTGTGCTAGTCTGGCATTCACAAGTACCTTCCTAACCATGTTTAGTCCACTTACACCAGATTGCAACATGTAGGTCGAGGACCGGACAGAGCACTCCACGCCTCGCATTGTCTCACAATTTTTTTTTGTCCTTGCATCTGCTTGGGGTATGCCTAAAGGAAGTGCAAGTCGAGAGGACCCAAAGTTGTCTGGTCCAATTGATTGGCCCAGAGTAGTTTTGGGTTGTCGCCAGGAAGGGAAAGCAACCTGCGGGAATCGACCACAATGACAAATCTTGAACTCCTTGTTAGCACTTGTGGTTTGGTGGTGTTTGGACGATTTTACATAAGGCAGTGGTTAAGCTTGTATTGCCAACATGCACAATATTGACGAACAAGGAACATTCCTTCCGTCTTTAAATATCATGAACCTTGGCATGTACGTCCACTGAATGAGTAGATGGGATGGCAGAGTAGCTCATGAAAGTATGCGCCATTTATATTCCTGCATTATATGCTCTTCCCAGTTCCAAAATTCTACCGGCCGTTCATATGGTCGTTGTATATCTGTATATCCTCAGGATATTTATAGACTCTGATCATTCTCAGGGAAGGAAGTGGATTCAATGCCGTGCAGCAAGTTGGTATCAAGGCCAAAAGCCAAATCCCAATACAATAAAAAAAACGCCAAAACAAATTTAAAATCCAACAACAATGCCCAACCCAAAATAGCAGCAACACCCCCTAACGAGCCTTATTCTTCGCAACCAACGCCTCAACCTCCTTCAACAATGACACCAGCTCCCCCTCCTCGCCCTCCACCTCAAGACCCTGCTTAACCCAGTCCCTCGCCTCGTCCAGCCTCCCCATCTCCATCAGACACTTCCCCCTCCTCCACCAGGCCTTGGCGTTGCCCACGCGTCTCGCCTCGACGCTGGCCTCGGCATCGACCGCTCCCTCGGGCCAGTTCTGCGTCGCCATGTGCGCCTGGGCCCTGTTCGCCAGCAGGCCAGACACTTCCTCCCTCACCAGGGCGGCGGGCTCCCAGAGAGGTCGCTGGAGGGCCATCTGGATGCCTAGCGAGTACAGGCGGACTGCTTCGGCGTATTTGCCCTTGCGGTACTCGGCGTTTCCGTTGTCGCGGAGCTTGCTGACTTGTCCGGTGCGTTTGGGGTTCACGGGGATAGGGGGCGGGGGCACGCCGTTGGAGGAGCTGTCCACGTTGAGGAGCGCGCGGTGGAGGGTGTTGAGGGCCTCGAGTTCGGCGGTGAGGGCGCGGGATTGTTTGGCGGCGCTGATGGCTTTGGATTGGGGGTCCATGTGTATGGGGAGGAGGTCGAAGTGGTCGAGGTCTGACATCTTGGGCGGTTGTGTTGGTTGCCTTTTGAGTAGGTGGGTGTGTGATTGAGGTTCACGACAGCTGGGGATGTTTCAGTTTTCGGTTATTGGAGTTGTGGGAGCTGAGGTGGGTGGAATTAGAAAAGTTGGTGATGGGATCTGGGGATGTTTCGCTGCAGATGCTGGCTCCAGAAGGACAAGTTACAACTTGCGGTTAGCTCTAATCTTATCAGCACATGACTGTGGGGTCGTGGTTGACACCCCACGGTGGTCCTGGTGTCAATGTGCATAGTGCAGCCTACCCTGGGGTGTGGTCAGGATTTACAAATCAAAATCACAAATGAACGTAATTTCCAGATACTGAGTGTAGTAGTGCCAATTCTAATTATACGTAACTTTAAATACGCAGATTGAGTTAATTGAGCTCACATTGTATCCGGAAACGCTGAGTTGTTGTGAGTGTTCGTACAATTGTGACCCATTGCCACAGCCCTGATGGTGACACACAACTAATTCCCACACTCAGTGACATCACACAATAGCCATTCGCTGGCCAAATCACCCAGCACTGCCCAAGTCACACAAGCCGAGATTATTGCAAATTCATCAATTATCATGCAAAACATACCATTCCTTTTCTACTCCTATGGCGTAAAATGCTAGAGACCCCCTCAGCCCAGACACGAGAGAAGAGAGTCAACATAATTCCCATCGTCTTCCATGTCCCATCAACCAAACCCCCCTTCCCGTCATTTATCATGGATCCCATCTTGGAAATATTCAAGATTGGCTTCCTTGGGTAAGAAAGCAAAAGGGGAAAAATTAAAAGCAGCGTTATTCCTCAGTCCTGCGTTGCGTCCATACCCAATGCCTCAAAATCACAAAGACCGCAAAAACTCCCCAAGGTTTTATCCTCGCCAAAGAACGTATTACCTCACGCATCGCGTTTCTTGATTCCGGAAAGGAAAAAACGTGTTCCCGTTTGGCAACCGTGCTTTTAGGGTAGAAAGAACCTTTGGATTCTGTGCTTTATTTGTTTTGGGCATCGGTTTCTTTTTTTGTCTTCTTCTCATTCGACGAGCGATATTCCATGTAGAACATTTAGAACAACCATCCGCCACCCTTCCCTATAGCCTGCCCGCCCTTGCCATCACTCTGCAAATCAAGTGTAATCCGTTTGTGAACCGCCGCGCCAATCTAATGAACCGCACGAGAAAGGACAAAGACAATGCGAAGTTTTTCACCTAGACCCGTGTCGTAGCATGGTCAGAGGGTATAAAAAATATGGCTGGTTTAGTAGCCATAGGCCGCAAGAGCCTTCGCCGTCCCGGCCTTGACAGTGGCGTTCTTCTTGGCATCGGACAGTTGTCGAGCAGCAACCTTCTTGCGCTCGTAGTAGGCAGCGCCCTTTGCCTTTCTCCGCTCCTCCAATCTGTATAATGCGTTAGCTTGTTATTCTCCGCCTTTCCAAATGCCTGGCAATGAGAGCCATCGTCCCCATTGTACAACATACCGAGCAACAACATCCTGGTACTTCCAGCCAACCTCGTGGCTCAGACGGCCGACAGTGCAGTACTTGCGGCCAGGCTGCAGGCGAAGGACACGCAGAGCCTGGGGAACGACCATCTTCTTCTTGGTGTCATAAGGGGGAGGGACACCCTCGAAGACCTTGAGGCGCTCCATAGCAGCAGCACCTCGGGCAGTCTTGTGGGGGATCATGCCTCGGACGGCCTTGTAGAAGATTCGGGAAGGAGCGCGGAAGTGGAAGGGACCTAGATTCGTGTTAACTAGGTTGAATTGCGCAAGGTAGAGTTGACTATGGATTGAGACTCACCACCGCGGGTGGGGTTGTATCGGGTCATCTTTCGCAGATAGGCGTGGTACTTGACTATGCGGTCGTTAGTTATCTCGAATCATGTTGTTGTCTGCAACGTCCCAAGCAACTTCGAAGAAGCAGCCGAAACATTGGAAGAGTGTTCACATACGCTTAGCGCGGAAGAACTCGCCAGAGATGTTGAGAGCCTCGCAGCGGACAACAACGATCTTCTGGCCGTTGAGGAGCTGCTTGGCGACAATGCTGGCAAGACGGCCAAGCAAGTGGCCCTTGCCGTCGATGACAACCTAATAGCAACTCTGTTAGCCGCCAATATGTTCATCCATGCCTTTGCTGTGTCCGGTGTCCCATTTCAAGCGACTTCCTCCCAAAGGTTCCGAGTGTGATTGCTGGTGCAAACAGGCACATTGGTCTTCGAACATAATCCCAAGTGGCTTCCAAACCACAATGTGCCCGCGCATGCAACCATACTCGAATCCTTCCTCCCGCTCCTCGAATTGTACCGGACACAGGATACACAAGGGTGTTGCTTGGTCTTGTACTCACAACCGGCTCGAATGACGACGACATCGTTACCGACTCTCCTTTTGGTGACTGAGAGAAAAAGAAAGGAAGGCGACTGCTCAGACGACGACGAAGACACACAAATCCTCCAACCGGACCGGCGAGAATTTGCTACTGTGGCTGCTGTGGGTTAGTCGTCCCTGGGATGTTGATGAAGTGGTCGCGATAGTGATTGACGGCGAGAAAATCCAAGTTCCGCTTGAGGGCTCGTTGTGCCTTTGCAACAACTGACGCTAACCGAATAGGGCTAAGGGACTTTTCGGGGCAAGCGAACACCGCTCACAGGGAAGAGGATGTTTAGGGCTGCGAGACCTATTGTGCCCTTGCCGGAGTTTCCCCGACTCCACGGCTTGCTGCCAAAAAGCCCTCTTTTCTCACGAGCTTAGCTAAGCATTGGGCAGGACAAAGCTCCATATATCATGTGATGCAAGGAATGTGCGATTCATCTGTACTAGGTCGTGTCTGCTGGAAATCTACGGCAATAAGGGCATCTCAAGCTCCATCTGTTTTAGCCCAGTGACATACCTTGATGGCTACTGCGGGCACCCAGATACTGGATAGCGTTGATGGAAACAGACACCAGGATATTGGTCGAGTCACAACTAACACCCCATTTGCTTCACTATGGGTACATATAACAATACGTCAAAACCATACCAATGCATCGTAGTCCATTCAAATAGGAGCTTCACCCACGGATGACGCGCTGTCTAACTTGCCAAAAATTGTGCTGGTTACCATTACAGATGCTCTGCCATTCCCAGTCATGCAAAAGTCCATCACAAAGCATGCCCTTCTGCCACAAGTCTATATATGCAATTTCGGCCCGTAAAGCCAGAGAGAATCCCAACGCCAATCAAATCTAGTTCTTGCGTCTTGTTTCATGAGGCAGCTCAGTGCCAGACCAGTCATATCGCTCTAGGAAGCTTTCGCTATATCCAAATCCTTGAGTGTTTCCTGAACCTTCTTCACCAATTCCTTTCTCTTATTCCTGACTTCTGGGATACCTTCCGAGTCCACGGCATCTAGCTTCAGCAAAACGTGTTGCAGAATAGACTCGGAATATTTCCTGTGCTCGTCCTCGCGCTTCTTGAGGTCAGAAGGCGGCGAGGAAATGAACTTGACACATAGGGGTAGCCATTCCGTGTTAAACACATTGGCAAGCTCATTAATTTTCTTCATGGGACCAGCACCAGGAGTTGGGGAGCTTGCGTCAACATTAGAAGTGCTGTCGCGGGGACTGCTAGCAGAGTCGCCGTCAGTCTTGGGCCCCTTCTTCTTCTTCTTCTTGTTCTTGCGACGACCTGACTGGGTGTCATTGACAATAACCATTTCCTCCTCGCTGCTTTCGTCCCGGATGTCGGCAAGGACCGCCATCAACTCGCTCTTGTTCTTGACTCCATAATCCCGCACAGGCGCGGCTGCTTCTTTGAGCTGGCGACCTTTGTAAAGGAGTTTAATGCGGGGAATTGCGCGATCGGACAAGTCCATCATTAGTCCGATGCGGTCTCGCACGTCTTTCACACGCAGCTTGCCATCTCCGATAGAATATGCTGGGAAATGTGCAGGGTATGTTACGCCTTTGTTTTTAATAATCAGGACATCGTCTTCTGGCGGAGAGCCACCCGGTCGTGTTCCGAGATAGGCGGATGGATCTTCCAAGTCTTGTGACGTGATATAGCTGAAGTCGTCGTCTGTCACAGCAGGGATTCCGCCCGGCATGGAGCTGTACGGAGAGCTCTGCTCACGGTTAAGCGACCAGCCATATCTCGACATGGTGAGAGGCAGGGCGACAAGAGCTGCCAGGCTGCTGTAAACAAGGCCAGGAGGAACACCCAAGGTCTCCGAGATGTACTCGTTGGACCCTTGAAAGGCCGTCGAGAGATTGACCAGCGTGCCGTTCAAGTACGAGGTCAGATTTTGGAGGGCACCAGAGGATGCCGCGATGGGCTGGCTGGAATCCACCTTGTCGTCGGTTGGTGAGGTTGGCCCGATAAGGTCACCTCTTCGTCGGTTTCAACAAATGTTACAAACTGAGGACTGAGGCTGGACTACAACGATGGTTCTTGTAATTTCGGCGGGGGTTAAATACGTCTGAGAGGCACCGGCGACCGCGACCGCAGTTTGTCAGTTGGCGGCGTTTCCGAGTGCTTCGTGATGTTGGATGCTCGACGTTTAATGCTGTGCAATTATAGTCGTTCCATGCAAGAGGACTGGGCTTGCCCCAGCTTGGATTATTCTCGGGGCGAAAGGTTGTTCTCGCGATTGCAAAGACAACCAAGGTTCGTGGGTGTGTCGATCCGGATGGATTCTGATGTTCCTGGTAAGGAATCAAGATTGGAGAGATCTTCCCGTCTGGCATTAAAAGTTTGGGCGGGCGAGGGGAGGAGGCTCAAATCCTAGCGCATTCTAGGGGTCCAAGGTCAGGTGATGATGACAAGTGGTCATGTCGCAAGGCTGAGCAGTTGGAGAACCTACCTAACACGAGACTGCGGCAGAGGGTCAGAAGGATCATTCGAAGACAAGTTTGTTATTATGTCCAGGTTTTGGGTTTTGGATGGCTTGCGAGTGAAAAACTTGCAACAAGCGTTTGGATCGCAGGTTTTTGAAAGCTGTCATGACCATTCCCCTTACCCTGTACACCAGTCCACGACAGAATCCGCATAAAAAACGACTGTTTGACAAAGATTGCGGAATACGGCACTGGTTCTTTCTTCCTAATGGAGTCCGCTTGCTAAATGTGTAACCATTTTTGGTGCCACGACAACTGGAAGAAAATGGTGTGTTTGTTGCAAGAGTGATACATGAACCCGATAGGTTACCAGATGGGAACAGCACAAGCCTTTGAAGATGCCGGGCGGCTTTGATGGTAACACCCCACGACTGTTCTTTGTAGACAAACAAGTGCTCGACTGCAGCAAAAGAATAAATAGCCCTGCTTAGACAATGGAGATTTATGGCTATTTATACATCTGCTTAGCAAAAATGATGAATACTCTAACATTTCAGGTGCTAAATCCTGGTGTCTCCCGCGGCATCACCGTGGTTGGCTAAATATAACCAGACATGAAGAAGAGCACTTGAGCCTATAAGTAGTATCAATAAATATTACTCGAGCTCACCTAGTGGTGTCTATTTGAATAACATACCATGTGCTGCTTCAGTTGGAAACCATCTGTCCATTACTCGGTCATCCATGGGTGGACACACGCAGTGCACAATTCCAGAATATTCGCCGAGGTTACAGTGACGTCAAGCAACATTGAAGGATCAATTGAGCCATTCGCTGTAGTTGAAGTGGAGGGCCTTCTAAAGTTGGTGGCACCAGGCGGTGCAGTGTTGTCTCGTCAGCACCAGGCCAGACTCATGCTGGCTACGATCTGGTCTAGGGCAGCCAGGCACTTGATTTGCAATGGCCTCCAAATGGCACCGCCACCCATTCTGCATTATTCCCACCAACCCAGGCGAGTGATGGCCACTAATTCGGCAATCTTGCTGCAGATGTCTGGTCCGTCTTCCAGTACGATCCGGCCTTGCCAGGTGGCCAGCCAGCCGTTGGATGAATGGCGACTGGAGCCTGCTTCGCGAAACCTTGACCTTGACCACCAAAACGCAACCAGACGGCACACACCCCCTCCAGCCACGGCATTGCATCATGAAGCCATGGCGTCCCACCCGCCGCCCTAGCGCCAGACATTTACCAATCCCAACTCTTCAATGTCCTCATTGATTCCATTCAACCCTCCACGTCCAGACTTTACTTGCGTCTCCATTGACACATTGACAAATCCCTTTGACGTCTGCTCCGAAGCCCCCCTCTTGTTCCGCATAAATTCAAATCCCGGTCCCTTCCGCCCAGAGTATTTAGTATCAAGACCATCCACTCCCTGCGCTTTCGCTGCAATTCCTTTGCAGCAATAACGCCTCATGTTTAACGTATTCCGACACTTCTTTTCCTCCTTCGCTCATCCCAGTCCCGCAGCCATGGCAGAAGCAAACACCAAGGTCCAGCAGATCATTAAGGACAACGCTGTTGGTACGTATACCCACGTCCCGCCGAGGCTGTCGCAAACTTGATACAGCGGCAGCTGGCAATGGTCCTTGAAACTCCATAGCTAACGTTTCATGACAGTCGTCTTCTCCAAGTCCTACTGCCCGTACTGTCGCGCCACCAAGCAGGTGCTCAGCAAGATTGGCGCCGACTTTAAGGCTTACGAGCTTGACCAGCTTCGTATGTTGCCCTCAACCTTATCTTTTGCAACTTTAGATGGAAGAAACTAACCAATGGTGCAATCCAGCCGACGGCGCTGCTATGCAGGACGCTCTCGAGGAAATCACTGGCCAGCGCACCGTTCCCAACGTCCACATCAACCACAAGCACATTGGTGGCAACTCTGACGTCCAAGACCTTTACAAGTCTGGCCAGTTGGAGAAGTTGTTGAAGGAGTCTGGGGCGCTTAAGGCGTAAGAACAGGGCCACTTCATTTTGAATTTTTGATCACGCAAAAAGCAGAAAATGTGTAGAACGGAACGCAATGGCTGATTTGTTTTGTTTTTTCAATGTCTTCAGGGCGAGGCTTTGATAGATGAGTAGACATACATTGGCGACCGACATGTGTACAGATTATGAGAGGTTTTTTTTTTGAAACATACCCGGGTTTGAAGGACTTGTTTGATAGAAGTGGAATATACATTGGCAATTAAGCCTGAGCGGATATGAATCTTTGGCACCATATTTTGTGCTTCTACTGTACAATTGGACTGTCGTCTCGTACACCCTGCCTGGAAATTTGTCGAGACTATGCTTACAAGATCTGTGTAGCTACGGTGCCGACAGGTCGTTCCACAAACTCCATAATCCCCTCGATGATATTCTCCCTCGCCCCCTCAGAAGCAACCTTATTTCCTGCTAGATAATTCAACCACAACAGCCTGGATAGTCTCTCATCTGAGACGGTGCCCATCACACTCCTATCCTTCTGTTGCTTATGGTCCCCGTCTCCGTAGAGGACGACCAATTTCCCCTGCGCGTCACGCGACAACAAGAGTTCCTTCTTCTTTGGAACCTGCCCTCGGTTGAAAAAGCCCTTGAAATCCTTCATAGCCGCACCAAATGCCTCGTCGTTGTAAGCCTTGTCGCGGCTTGAACGGGCTTGAACGGCTCGCACAAACCCATCTCTGAGATGGTGGAAGTCGGTGTCGCGAACGGGCACGATGCGGAATGCGCTGCGGCACCCGGCTTCCTGCAGGATAGAATCCCACGTTTGCTCGCCTTCAGTAGCATCGCGCAGCGCCTTGCGGAGCGCATCCTTCTCAGAAGGAATCAGCGTGGTAGCCAGCGGGTTGATCTTCTTGACGAGGTAGTGCTGCAGCCGCTCGATATCTTGCGTAGCGACGTAGAATCCCACCAGGTAAACCTGAATGCCGATAAATGTGACGGTCCTCATGCCCAGCCCGACAAGCGTATATTCTACACCCGCATCATTGGACACGGATGCGGCGATGGGTCCCTCAGCGGAAGAACTCCCAGGCAGGTCGAGATCCATGGTACGAGGAAACACCGGAACGACACTATATCCCGTGGGAACAATCTCCCTTCCCTCGTCGTCATGGAGAACGACCTTGCGCTTCTCCCCGGCTTCTGTCTTGAACGCCTCTGTTGGAATTGGCGAATCACATTTTACAGCGGCATTGTCCTTTTCATCCTGTGCGTCCAGCGCCTTCTTTAGCTTCCATGCCGTGTAGATGAAAGAGATGACTCCTGCGATAGCGCCGGCGGCCAGGAATGCAGTCCGATTCTGCTCGTAGTCGCGGCGTTTGTTGTTGAGCTTGTTCAGGTCGAAGTCTTGTGTGGCACGGGTAGATGCGCGCTGGGAGAGGAACGCGCGGTGACAGACTGGCGCAAGAGCTGGACGGGTTGATGCCCGTGCGAGCGGCCGGGCGAGCCGTGATGGGCGCAGCATTGGGAATTGACACTGTTGGCGATGAGACGGATAGTCGGGGTTGGGACCGAAGATTGGTTCTAGGAGTGAGATGTTGCGTGATGGAGAAAAATCAATGTGACGTAGTGGTTCGGGTTTGGTGGGACTGGAACTGGCCAATTGCCTTGGACCTGGTGGCTTGATCGAGTGTCGGCAGGTTTGGAGTCCGCATTTGAGCTGTCTGATTATGTGGCTGTGAAGGGGAGTGTAATTCAGAAGGCCTTCAATTTTGATGATAGGGTCTTTGGGGTCAATGGTTTCGGTTTCTTAATTCTGCGGTTCCAATGGCATCATGTGCTGGACTCATGAGGATATGCTTCGAGCATCGGAACATCTACGACCGGACCGTGGGAACTCGAATCACTCAAATCACTCAAATAACAAATAAACTCTAGACTTTCTGCTTCTAGCAAAGAAAGACGGCGGATATTTTCACCCATTTCTGTTTCTTTTTTTGTAATTTCGCTGATCATGGCGACAGGTTACGTTAAAGTGCAGAAGGCAGAGCAACCTGTTAGCTTTGGACCTCACTTCCAACTCAAATGTCAAAGGCGCAAACAGAACCATAAATGGCTATTGAGAAATTGATAGCAACACAGAAATATGCCACTTAAACCATTCGACCTCCCCACAGCCGCCAATGGGCATTCTCTCTCTCTCTCTGGCCTATGTCAACTGGGCCCAACACCCGTTCGGCAAAGGGAACTTTGGTCAGGAACAATATGGATAGGCAGCTCCGCCTTCTATCAAGCGCACAAATAAGAGGCATGCTTGCTAATTTGCAAACTGCCGACGGGACTGTAGTCATGCGGCTAACGTCCAAGGTAGTCTGTCCTATTTAGACGGGCAAATTGTGGTGCCGGACAAATGACTTTCAATGTTATCCCAGCAATAGCAAGCAACATTGCACCAACACTTCGCCTGCTTGTGCTGCCTGATGCGTCCACCTTCAACTTTGTCCCCCAAATCATGATCTGCAGTGCCGGGAATAGCGGGATGCTTCCCCGCATTCACGACTCGCAACCAATCACAACCTGTCAAAGCCGCTCTTGCACCAACCCGATGCCCCCGAAGAAGCACCAGCCAGCACCTACAACGAACTGCCTGCCTTGTCCAAGCGGGGTCAAATGGTGGGGGGCAGGTTGGCTGGGGAAACTTGCAATTGTCCGTCCACCTTCCAGTTGATGATCGTCAATTCCACCTTCAAGTCCAGGCTAAACTTTTCCGGACCGACCAAGAACCACTTACATGACCATATTGCCCTCGGCAGTGCCGCCGGTTCTTATGGCAGAGTTGCACTGAGGTGTAGCTAACCATGATGCTTATTCACAGGGAATAGCCGCACCACACTCGTGTAACGAAAAGGCGGAGAACGCAGCGTCGCAACATCATAGCTCTGGTAGGGACGTGCGATGACGATGCGGAGAATTCTAGTGTCCCCCAACGCCA
>NC_035794.1:0-36034 GCF_001653235.2 Pochonia chlamydosporia 170
ATAAGATAATTCTAGCTTTTTAGAAACTCCTAGCTAAGTACCTACTTTCTTATAGTATTATTTAGGCTATTAATAAATATATAGATTTATAACTATTCTAGGATAGGCTTAGAAAGCTTAGCCTCTACCTTACCCTAGACCTTCTTATATACTTAGAAGGTCTATTCTTTCTTCTATTAAAGGCCTATTAGTATCTTTATTGCTTCTAAGCAGTATAAGTCTTTATCTATAGTTTCTTTCTTTAACTATTTAATAAAGCTAACCTATAAGTAGTCTTAGTACTAAATAAGTCTATCTACTATAGTATATCTTATCTATTATTACTTTATATCTTTAGCAAGGTAGCTACTAGTATAGGTAACCTTAGTAGCATTATTAGGAAAGCTATACTAATCTATAGTAAAGGCAGCATTAAGGTCTAAGAGAAAGTATTATAGGCTCTTATAGGTATCCCTCTTATATATAGGTGCCTTTAGTTATACCTTTATAATGCTATATTATAGCTATAGCGCTATAAGCTTAGTATAGAGTTAAGATAGTAAAGGCGCTTTACTGCTTCTTTATTTCTTCTTAATATCCTTTAGTTATAATTCTAGTATAGCTAGCTTTACTTACTTTCTTATAAGTTATAGCTTTCTTATAACTCTATTAATAGCCTCTTAAATTGCTATTTTATCTTCTACTTTTATAGTTATACTTACTTGCTAGTCTAGAAGAGTATCTTAGGGAAAGTTCTTAGTAGACCTAGAGAGTACTAAGCTTTTAGTAGTAATTACTATATATTTACTATATAGAGTTAGTTTAGTAGGAGTATTTATATCTATTATCTTACTGCCTTATCTAATAGTTTACTGCTCTAAAGGGTAGAGAGATTAAATTATTAGAAAGGGTATTTAAATAAGTAGAGTAAGGGATAAGAGAAGTAATCTTATATTTATAGTAAAATAGCAGATATCTAGTAGTTAGAATAGTAATAGTCTTAATCTCTAACCTCCTTCTAAAACCCTAAAGATCTCTTCTTCCCTTCTTTTTATACTAGGAGTAGGATAGCAGTATGGTATCTGCTACTCACAGTTAGCCCCTCTTGGGAATAGCTTCTAACACTTTTAGATTTAGCTCTAATAGGAAGGTCTATCTCTATTGCATAATACTACTAGTAATCTCGCTATAGCTTAGATCTTGCTTCTTGCCTTATATCTAGAGCATTTTGTCTTCTATTAGTAATTTAGACTCTATTATATATTTAGCTTCTTATAGGGGCTCTATAGGGGGCAGCTATTCCTACGCTATTAACTTTATTATCTTACTGTGGAGAGTCTTTGCTAAGGCTAATATTATAGGCCTCTTTAAGGCGCATATAGCCTCTAGCCTTAGTAGCTATACTATATAGTATTATAGCTAGTTATTATCTACTCCCTTAGGTAGGTCCTACTCTCTTTAAGATAGTATATCTACTTATTTATTTTGCTTTCCTAGTATATATAAGATAATAAAGTTATATCTTAATAGTATAAGAGACTATCTTATTTATTATTTAGTAAGTTTCTTAGCTATTATAAAGTATTTAAGGTTTTTATAGTTAGTTTGTATTTTAAATTCCTTTATACTTTATAGTTCTCTATCCTATTCTTCTAAATACTTAATAATTACTAATATTTCTTTATTATAGATCTTATAGTTATACTCTACTAGTATATTTTTCTTTAAGTAGAATATATAGGGTTATAGTATTCTATTATTATTAAACTATATTAGGGCTCCTTTTATGCTCTAGGTAGAAGTATCTATTTCTATAATTATTTTCCTATCTAAGTTAAACTAAACTAGGACTAATACTCTTATAAATAGTTCTTTTAGTTACTAGAATATAGTTTTAGCTGCTTTAGTCTATTAAAAGGCTTAATCCTTTTAGGTAAGTATAATAAGAGAGGCTATTAGGGCTAAGTATTCTTATATAAATTATTAATAGAAGTTTATAAATCCTAGAAAGCTCTATATTGCCTTTACTAACCCTAGCGCTTTCTAGCTAATAATAGCTTTAACCTTTACTAGGTCTATCTATATCCCCTTACTAGCTTTAATAATAAAGCCTAAGTATCTTATACTAGTAACTTTAAATTTATATTTATTAATATTAAGCTAAAGGCCTGCCTTATAAAGCTTTATAAGAACCTTCTTTACGTAAGATTAGTAGTCTTCTTTTATGCTATTTATATATATAAGGATATTATCTATATAGGCAGAATAGAACTTATCTAAATATTCTCTTAGCGCCTAGTTAATATATCTTTAGAAGGTACTAGGTATATTTGCTAGTCTAAAGGGCATAATAAGCTATTTAAAGAGCCTATACCTTATTCTAAAGGCTATTTTCTATTTATCTCCCTTCTAAATCTATATCTTATAAAAGGCAGTAATAATATCTAACTTAGTAAACTATTTTGCTTTTCTAATATTATAAAGGGTCTTATAGATTAGTAGGAGAGAGTAATAATCTTTACGCGTAATTCTATTTAGCTCTTAGTAATCCACATAGAAGCATAGGCCTCCTTCTAGTTTCTTAATAAATAGGACTAGAGTAGTAGCTAGAAAGTTACTTACTTAGATAAAGTTCTTATCTAGTAGCTCTATTAAGGTCTTCTAGAGCACTAAGAGCTTATCTCTTAATATATTATATAGTAGTTCCTATAGAACCTTAGTATCCTTTCTATTTGCCTGCTCTAGTTAGATCTAGTAGTCTGCTCCTAGTCTTAAGAGCAGTAGTTTATTAGCCTAGGACTTATTAAATAGTACCTAGAATTCTTAGTATTATTAAGGGAGCCTTATATATAGGTTTATAATAATTTTCTATTAAAGGGCCTTATTAATATCTGCTAAGCTTGCTAAGAATATCTAGACTTAGGTGTTCTTTCTTGCGCGTTAAGTCTAGGCGTAGAACCCTATCCTAGATATCTAGGTATGTAGACCTCTTACTATGCCTTTTATGTTATTTTCTATTCTTAGCTATTATAGCCTAATTTCTAAGTACTCTTCCTTTATATAGATAGTAACTTCTTAGTCTTTTATCTAAGCTAGTCCTATGATTATATTATAGTTATCTATTTTAGGTATAATATACAAGTAAACTTTATGCTATATATATCTATTAATATCTATTTAAATACTTATAATTTCTAAAGTTATAGTGTCTTAGTCTCTATTAAAAGCTATTACTTCTTATAGGGGGATTAAAATACGCTAAAGTTTATTCCTTTATATAAAACATTTATTAATTATACTGTAAGATATATAACCTATATCTACTAATATAGATGCAAAAGCTATATTATCTACTAAAGTTAAAATACTAAAGGGTATACTCTCTGCTAGGTAGTCTCTTAGTCCTTATAAATTAAGGCTCTTTATTTGCTCTTAGTTATATTTTTAGCTAAGAGCTATTCTTTTCCTAAATCCCCTAAATCTTCCCCTAAACTCTCTTTACCCATTCTTGCTTAGGTTCTTAAAGCTTTTATAGGTAGAATTACTAGCTTTAGTTTATATTGCCTAATAAAGTGTCTATTAAGGCTATAGCATAGGCATGCTCTTTTATCCTTCTGTTATTAGAGCTCTTTAGCTAAAGCCTATTTAGCTCTCTAATTAGAACCTATAGCATTTAGCTTTATTCCTTCCTAGTCTATAGGGTCTAGGGAGGGCGCTTCTATAGCGGCTTACTTTAATTCGCCATAGTTACTTTATTGCGGTTAAGGTAGGTTCTAATATTAGTTCTATCTACCGTAAAAGCAGTATTTATTAAGGTTAGCGCCTAGGTTCTAGAGTATATTTATATACTTAGGGTAGGTTATTAGCAAATTTAGTTAGCCTACTAAGTGTGCTTATAGGGTTAGATTAATAGCTTACTTTAAGCTATTAATCTGCACTAAGTTATCCTAGGTTGCTTCCCTACTGTCTAATAACTCCTTTTTAAACTTAGGGAGAAAGGCAGTAAAGCTCTCCTTATCCTTCTGCCTTATTATTTCTAGTTAGCTTATAGCGCGCTATTAGCTATTTAGGTTACCATAGCAGGTTACTAGGTACTCTAAGAACTAGTCTAGGGTATAGTAGCCTTCTATAGCGCCTTTCTCAAAGAATATAGCAGCTATCCCTTAAGAGGCCTAGTCTAACCAAGCATAGATGTACGCAAACTAGTTAAAGGGACTTCCTATAGCTAATCTATCCACATAAAGCTTACTCTATATCTTAAGTTACTAAGTTTAGAACTTTTAGCAGTTCCTATTAAATCTCTATAGATTAGAGAGTATTAGTTTTCTTTTTATAGCTTTATTAGCTAAGCCTAGTTATATAGGTTTAGGTCTAACTATTAGGGGGTAAGAAGTTATAGATAGTATAGTAATAGCTAATTATAGGGCTTAGATTTTTGCTTATATAGCTTCCTAATTATTCTCTTGCTCTATACGCAGGATTTAGAGTTATTCTAATATCTAGCTTATTATTTATAGTATTAACTGTATATTTCTCCTAGGAGATTCTCTGTCTTAATTTATTAATTCTATTATTAGACTAGTTATTAGTTTATCTTATTCTATTCTATTATACTAGAGGCTTTAGTCTAGATATCTTATCTCTTGCTCCTAGAGGCTAACTCCTACTTATTTATTTATTATTATTATTATTATTGCTTATTTTTAAGCCTTCTACTTATCTATAGTTTATATAGGTTATTATAGGGTTCTAATAAATACTTAAGTAAGTAAATGCTAGAGCTACTACTTAAGCATAAGTAAACATGCAAGTTATATAAGGTAAATTCTTCCTAATATAAGAGTTTAGAAAGACTTATTTAATCTACCTAATAATATTATTATAAAGAGGAAGAATTAATAAAATAAAAGGAGAGATCCTCTAGATCTCTCCTGTAATATTCTCTATGTGCACTAACTATAACGTTAGTTATATAGGCAACTATTAGATATAGGTATTGCAACCATAGTTACAATTAACTATATTATGGCGACGCAATAAGGCCTTCGGCCGAGTCTCCTTTAGGGTCTAACCCGTCACACTAATCTCTAGCAGTTAGTTGCGCAATATATTATATAGCGGTACCTAGGGGAGCTCTAGCTTATTCCTATTTAGGTCCCTCTTAAGACAAATATAGTAGTCCTAGGTTCCTCTGTGTGGCAGCAGGTTATTTGCCTTTACCTTATTAAAGAGGTTCTTATAGTTCTATAGCTCCTCTAGGAGGATATCTTTAAGCTACTATAGCAGTCCCTACTTAGCTAACTTAGGGGCTAAGTATATATTTATCTTATAGAGGCTTATTGCTAGTAAGAATATATCTTGCTTTATTTATTTTGCCCTATATATTATGCCTATATAAGTTAAGCCTAGGATAGCTAGCATTAGGCTATCCATATAATATGCCTTAGCAGCCTGCACTCTTAACTCTAATGCCTTGCCTACATATAGCTATCTCTTTACTGCATCTAGTATAATCTTATTCTAAGATATCTAGGGCAGTCCTAAGATGTAATCCCTAGTAAGGCTAGGAATTATATAGGCAACTAGGGGGAACTCCTACCTATTAATATTTACAGATAAGCAGACTATATATAACACCCACGCTATTGCTTAGGTGCTCCTATCTAGGTCTACTGCAATTCTTATGCAGTAGCTATATAGGAGTAGGATTCTCTCTAGCTATAACTTCTATATAAGGCTCTTACTTACAGCAGAATAATAGTTATAGCTACTATTAACCTATATATCTATAAACTTAATGCTATTTATAAGCAGGGGAATTATAAATAGTATTATATTTATATTATCTTTAATTTTCCTATACTTACTATTAGGTCCTATATACTGCTACTAACTACCCTACGCTTATAACCCTGCCTCTAAGCTAAGACTCCTACTAGGGGCAGGTTATTTCCCAAGTTCTTACTATCCTTCTTATCTTTGCTTGCGGGTTACATGTTAACCGCCTTTACTCTAGTTGCTAGTTAGTCCTATAAGGGTAGGAGTAGCAGGCAATCTTATATAAAGTGGTTCTTATTGCTATAGTATAGGCATTAGCCTTCTCTCTACTAGCAGTCCCTTTTCTTATTAGGTGCCTACTAGGCCTATTACTACTGCCTAGTTCTATATAACTAGGCCTACTAATAGCCTAATAACTGCTTATAGCTATTATGCTAGTTCCTACCTAAGCGTAATAGGTTTATGCCTAATATTTCCACGTTGCCTTTCTTGTCCCTAGCTAGGCCTAGGTAGTATCTTACTCTAGCTTATTCTTCTATCTAGTAGGCATTAATATTAAGCATAATACTATAGTATCTATTAATAGCTATAGTATAGTTTATTTACAAAATGTCCTATTCTAAGTAGCAGTTATATATCTTTTTATTAAGTATAGTTCTAAGCTTAGCTAGCTTAACTATATTAGCCTAACTAATACTACTAGCTAGTATAAGTTTCTATTTAAACTATACGTAATCTCCAACACGCTGCTGCTGCCTCCGGAAATGGTGGCAACCCGCAACGGGCAAGGTGTGCTCGCCGCTATTGGCGCGCCCGCCCTGGATGCCCCACAATTCAGCGCACTGGTATATATAGACCTGACCTCCCATCACCTCCTCGACTTGTACTCTTGACTTTTATCCTGTCAACAGACTCTTACTTCTCCTCCCCAACATCCACTTGGTATCCTGGTATTATTCCCTGTCCATATCTTCTACACTTGGTTTAGGTCAGTCCTTTCATTTCACAACCCTGGTCATTATGCCTTCCCGAGTTCAGCAACTGCGGCGTGCTTTTGCCAAACAGCGTGCCCTGTCTGTCCTCGCAGTATTCGGTTCGCACTGAAGCCAAATTACTCGGATCCGCTGACCAGCCTATTCACTTGTCTTCGATTGTCCCGATTTCATGTTTCATTTCATTCCTCAGTGCGGGAATTCATTAGTACGTACGGAAACAGTTCGTCAATTCCCTGCCGTGATTTTGGTCATACTGAACTTGAGACAGGAACATCTTTGGTTTCGGACACGACGCTTTGACTACTTCGCCTGCATGCAGCTCCTCCAATAGCAAAAATGTCTCATACTCCTTTTCAACAAGTTTCTGCTAATACCTTGACGAGCTGAACCAAGCTGCAGAGTACCCAGTGGCATGACACGTCATCAGGGATGCGGGAAGGCAGGAACTTCTGAGACTGGAGACGTCTTTCGCCGAAGGAACGAGCTGAGCCGAGCTGCGGTATCATGACGGTGTGACACGTCATCAGGCACATAGAAAGACAGGAACCTTTGAAAATGGAGGCCTCTTTTGTCGGCGGTCTAGCCCAACATCCTCTGGCGACATACAGAATGCATCGTCACGGCGACTCCGGTTGGTTATACCAACGGCTTTGGTGGAGAGTTAGGCTGAATTGGTGAGTTCAGCCAAGGCCGCATAGGCATACTCTGCGGCGATATTACCTGGACAAGAAAGAAGTCCGGTATTGCCTCTCAGTAGGTGTGGCTCGGCAGTTTCTTGATAGGCAGATCGCAGGGCAAAGAGGTGACAAGACTTGGCTCTTGGATGTTGATCGCGGTGTGACGGAACTATGGGGCTGACGAGCGAGACGCAGTCGTACAAAGATGGCGACATCAGAATCTTGGTGTTATTTCCCGGGTATATAAAGCTCCATACAGCATCGTATGCACATCCGGACAAATATCCTTATTTCTCAAGTTTTGAATTAGGCAGGCACGTTTTATATGCTGTCATTATGACAACTAATGTTTTACTTCATAACCAGCGCTTTTGGACTCCGTTAATGCACATACAAGTGAAACATTCTTGTAGCAAACCTTTGTCCGCCCAGCAGCAGGGATCTTCATCACCAGATAGCGCTAAAATACCGTCACGTACAACGCCGTCACGGTCAAGCAGTCGTGTGCCCGACGAGCAGATAGCGAAAACGGACGAGATCATATCAATATCCTCCGATGGGGAATCTGACTTGGAGGATGACTGCCATGATGGGTCGCAGAAAAGTCTCATGCATGTGTCGAATCAGTCAACTCCAGCGAGCATTGCTCCCGAGGGTAGTAAGAAGCCTGTCTGCCGGATAACCCCCAGCATGTCGACCTGGGATGAATGGATTAGGACTGACAACAAGCAAGACGCACCGACTGATGCAATTTGCCTAGAAAGGATCATGGATACCGCCACTGCTTCGCTTTCCTGGACTAGATCTGTGGTAGGAGACACGGATGCCGACCATGAGCAGCCCCCAGCATCGGCTGCTTCCCGACAACAATCATTTACGGGCCTGCATTGTACCCCGACGACACAAATCAAAAAGGTACCGGCCAAAGCATCGCCTTCGCCAGGTCTGCCTGTAGGCAATTGCGACGCTATCTACACCGAGGATGCGACGCCAATGATGAGCCCGAGCCCGGCTTCTGCGGAGTCTACAACTTCCTCTCTGGCTAGCCCCTTTTGTTCGCCACGAACGCCAGCATCAACACGAACATCAACGCCAGCAGTGTCCCAAAGGGATACCGTGTCACTCAAGAGCTCTTCATATGATGTGGAGCCTATGCAGGCAAACTCCTCTCCGATAGCAACTTACGATAGTATGAATACACCCAGAGATCCATCTACAGCGCAGTCCCAATTTCTGGATGGTTCCAAGGTCGAGCCGAATATATATGGACATATGAATGGCAAAAATATGGACACGGGGTCGAGCATGTCCCACAGTCGCCAGCAAATCAGACCTAAGACATTAAGCGAAGATTCGCAGTGGCGCGACAGGGACGATTCACCTGGGCAAGACGGTACCAGTACACAGAGCGATACAGAATACTGTCCTTCATCGACAGACAATGAAAATGAAGGCAGCCGCAATCAGGACAATGACAAGGACGAAGGGTCTCAACAGGGTTCACGCAAGCGCCGTAAATTCGGCAACCCTGCTGTATCCAAATCGCCTAGTAAACGGAACTATCCTGATGCCTCGACCAACGAGCATCGACCACGGGACCTGCTCTTCCCGGCTATGTCGCCTCCCTCAACCAACGATATCGACGGTGTAAGAGCGGAGTTCAATAAATGGGCCTTACAGAATGTCCTACTACAGCGTACAATTATAAACCGCAGAGCAACGTTCCAGTTACAGTTTAAATGGGACTTGTGCAGGAAACACGGTCACGTAATACATTAAGAGTCCAGGAGAAGTCCTAAGCCGTATAAGAACACCGTCGGGGTCGTCAAGCGAGGACGTAGCACGAGAGCCAGGTTCACGAAAGAGGAGGACGGGCTTCTCATCAAACTAAAAGAAGAGCTTCAGCTATCATGGGCAGAGATTCATTTACAGTTTAGTGACAGATTTGCAGGGCGCTCGAAAGAGGCTCTTCAGGTTCGTTACTGCACAAAGTTGAAGTGTCGTGGATGATCTTAAGGTGGTGTTTGTGAGATCACGTTCTAGGTTCAACTCCTAAAAACAAATTTTCAGCATATTTTCAATATATTGTGCATGCAGCATTGTTCCGAGGTGGTTAAAGAGGCTGCTTCACGTGCGATACTTTAAAATTAAAGTGTCCCGTAGAGCCTTGAATGACACACTGGTACTGATGCTTAGGGCAATATCTGCTGACATCAGGTGTCACTTACATAGAAGTGTAGCCGTAGGACCTGCCTGAGTCACCCTGCATGCCCAACGAGAAGGTAGTCAAAGTCTATATGGCACTGACCCCGGAAATGGAAATTGTAGGGACTCCAATCGTCACCTCGCCTTCGGTGTAAGTTAATACGGCTTTCCGCGAACTAGCCTGGCATGAGAAGCCATAATATGCTAGCACTTAGGCGTGGGCCAAATCTCCGTAGGCCAAGATATGGATCATTGCTGCCTACTTTATATCTTTATTTGAAGCCACTTCTGAAGGGTGCGAATTATGTATGATAACACGGTTATAAATAGTCAATCAGGAAGCTTGGTAAAGGGATCTTGTGTTATAATTACGGCTACATCGGCACTCAATGTAACGCATCCCAAGTTTGTAGCTATTGTGCAGAGCAACATGCGACCAAATACCGTCATCAGTTGTGGAAGGATGGTAACACCGCTGAGATGCCTCCGTCGACGCACATGGTTGGCATGGCACAATGCATTCGATCGTGGAGTGAGGGTAGTGTATCAACCACATCTACCCCTAGGTCTTCTTGAAGGCGATAATTGGGGGCGAGTCTTTCAGTCGTAGGCAGAATCAGCGTAGATATGGAGGAACAGGACTAATCGTGATCGATTTGATCGAGGATCGATTCGATTTCGACGTGTGGTCGATCGAAATAGATCGATTATGAGGTCTGCTCGATGGATAGGATCAATTTCCAAGCTTCGGGTAGAGTTCCGGGGAGGATGTCGGAATAGAGAATTCCCGTTAAGTACGGGGCCGCTTTGTATAGCAATAGCAGTAGAAGAACCTCTCTGGGTGTCATGCTGCAGCCGCTTAACAGTGCTAGTCCACGTGGCTAGCTGCGGTAGACCGCACCGTGCTTTGAGAGTTGTCTGACTCGCTAATGGTTGCAATTTCTAGAACAGGCGGTCGTGGCTTAGTTCGAATGCTGCCGCATATGATGAGGTTCAGGAGGGGTCTTAAGATTGGGATGCAAGCTAGCAAATCTGTCAGCGCTACCCTTTCTACCCCCTTTGATGGATGTTGTAACATACCACATATTATTGCGATATTAGTTTTGAGGCCGACGAGTATCGACTCAGAAACTTGATTCCAGGTTATGTCAAGGGATTTGGTGTCAGAGAGTCCCGCAGAATAGATGATAGATACAGACACCACACTATTTTATAGGTGAGCACACCGGCTTGCTAGGTTTTAATACCTTCCAAGTTAACTCACAAGATACCCCCAGCAAAGGTACATATGATGGCTATCTTCTGTGCTAAGTGAAGGTGAAGTCTCCAGATATACGGAATAGGAAGAATAATAAGGAATACCTCAGTAATAAGATTTGAGATGGCAATCGCTAACGTTAATTTAAGCACGTTATCGTTGCATGAATAGTTGAACGTCGGTGTTCGATTAACGGGATTATATCTTCCCCAGAAAGCCTGTATCGGCACACATTGCAAACTGATTGCCACGGTCTGTAATAGAAGTTAGCGCAGTGCCCACTTCACTAAGCTGAAGGCCGAATCTGAGTTTGTAAGCATACAGTTGCGACTCCCCAAGCCCAGACAATGACAAGCAAGATCCAGATTAGTGGCTTAATAGAATCCTCAATGCTAAAAAGACGCCAATATAGGGCAAGTATTGACGACTTGATAAGGGAAAAGGTTAAGGGGTAAATAAGGCTACTAAAAATATAAGCTTTAGCCCATTGTTCTCCAGTTTCAGGCGGAGCGAGCCAAATATGCCTGCCGAATCCGTATTTTCCCTCTGTCGCTTATCCTTAGTTTGGTTCATTGAGACCCAGAATTCAGACGTTATATAACCTACTCCAGAAGATGTTGATGAATGTTATCGCCCCCGTACAGAACTAATTATTATTATTAGCATTATTTCCAAGCGAGGGTCTAGCCTTTGGCTCGCACGGAGGCGGTTAGCAATACCAACGCGGCGATAATTAGCCAATCGTCTAACCATAATCGACTCTTTGTGAGCCTTCGGCAAAAGATACGGAGAATAGTAGCTATGACAGCTAGTGACCAAGTTGATGACCAAACAGCGACTACTTGGGGAAATCTATTGGCCGTGAGGTCAATCCCCGGCGGGGGGGATCCAATTTCTGCCATCGGATACTGATAAGTCCTAGCGTGGCGAGTAAGAAAGACGACTTCAGCCGTGATATGTCAGCGCGTCATGCTCATGTTGCATTGTATGTTTCGGAAGTTCAATTCTTGCCTTTCCCACAAAAGTGACGTATGGAAGGGTTCTCATCGATTGTGACAGAAATCGAGGAAGTCTCTGCTGAGCGCATATTCTTAATGTTCCAGGTTCAAGGACTGTCTGCTGGAGAACCTTGCCTCTGTCGGTAGGACAAGCAGCCTTTATGTAATGCGTGGGGAGGTGTGCGCCACGCACCAACAGACCAATTAACCAAAAGATCCGCCAGTACAAGCAGCCGCTTCTAGCGCTACAGCGTCGAGGCGAGCCAGCACTTGCGCGAGGGCGGGGCTGGTGGGCTAAGGATTGATTGGTCTTAAAGCGAGCTGCTTCTTATATTATTGCTAGGGGCAGACAACTTAGTTATATAAAGATATATATCTTCTTGGTAGTAGACTTAATGGGTGGATGAGTACTGATCATAAAAGCAAAGGCACCACGCATTGTGTCCCTATATTTATACGTTTTATGTACACAATCCCACTACCGCCAGGTGTAATATATATAACAAGCCTTAGGCCCGTGTTGGAACTGGGGAGCTATCAGGCTTCAGGTCTCAACCTTAACGGAGATCAACGCAATACCCGGCTCTAGCGCCACCACCGACCGCTACCTGGCCCCACCATGGAGGCTACCAGTCCATGTGACCGTGAGTTACAGCCAGGCAAGCCTTACCACGGAGGCGTTCAGCGGGCTGCCCTGCCCCGCGAGTATCTTAGGGTCTCGAACTTCCTTTGCTTTCCTTTTTTTTTACTATCATGGCTGTCAATGGCTTAGTAACACTCGTGGCCGCCGCGAAGGAGCTGGCGTCTACTGATGCAACTGCTTGGATCATGCGACTAGCATCAGGTGTAGTCTGTACCAATCATCGCAAATTGAAGAAAATGGCGGCTCACAACCTTGACAGAAGACTTGGATTGCTGTAGCTCTCATACGGCAATGGCCCTTGCAGCAAGGTGGGTGCTTGGCGAGGACGAAGGTGAGCTAGAAGCCGCGTAGCTTGCTATAAAATAACATACTGTTGTACTGTACTCAACGGAGCTTGGAGCAATTTTCGGGCATTCCCTTAGTTAAAGGGCGAGATCTCATTCAGCTAGGGTTAAAGTCAACAAGCCGAATGGCCCACACGCGCTAGCTATATTGACTGCGACAACACAGAATAGCATTATAGACGCTAGTATTAATTCAGGTGTAGTAAAGTCTGCATTATTATTTGAGTTAAACGTGCCTAGCCTTGGTTTTATATTGTAACGGGCTGAGCCCGATGGTGGCTCGGCTCGCACTCTTGCCTTCCATGCCGCAATAGTGGCTGGTAGCCCCTAACAACAAGCGAGATTAGCAGAAGCAAGCTTACAAGCCTATAAGAGCTCTGCGAGCTCTTTCCTTCTTGTTCTCCTTTTCCTTTTCTCCTTAGCTTTGGATACTCGTTATAGTAGTTCTAGCCAGTTGTCAATATACTCGCTTGAACCGTTACATATATAACTATATCGCTGTCTCTAGCTAGCTAGCGAAAGTATCATGAAGTGGTAGCTATAGATGTATTGAACAGTGGACTGGTCCTTGGTTTCCTCTCTATCTAGTGAGATATCTAGGGCTTCTTTATGGTGGTCTGAATAGCTTCCCCAGCCATCTTCTGATATTTAGTATGGCTGGCCAGCCTTCTGGTGGTTGGGCTAGCTCTATAATAAGCTTTATAGCTGCTGACGTCTTTTTTCTTGGCGCTACTAAACCTTAGTTATTGTGACAGAAAGCCTTAAAATAGTGTAGGTCTAGCTGTCGTTTTGGCATTCGCATTATTAACCTAATAGCTTCCTACCTATAAGTTTTCACTAGAGCAACGAAGACTAGGTGCTGACAGCCACTAGCGCATGCCACATTGGTTCTGGTCTCCAAGGAGGCTGCTGCTGCCTGTCTAGTATGGGTTGCTGCATGCTAGCGTTGTGACGTACCTAGGTAGTTAGCCACAATACAGGATAAGAGACAATAGTTAGAGCAGACAAAATGTTATACGTAATGCAGCTAATCGCTACTGCGTTTATACTTTGCTTGCTTCGCCCTAAACACTAGCCAGCCAGGTAGCAACTGGGCCAGAATTACCGCCGTTACTGCACGTCTATGCGACCCAAAGATCCGCGAACGTAGATACAGCACGGGGTACACAGTATGATTACGTGGTATGATTGCAAGGGCAGGACACACACATAGGACGGGACCAAATGTGCCCTGGAGCTTGTGGCGTTGTGGCTCATGACGGCGGGTCTGTGGCGCCTGTCAACTTACTTTTGGAGGGACGGTCATTCCGAAGACAGCTCACTCGACGGTCGCAACGGCGTTTGGCAGGCTTTCTAACCATGCGGGCAGATCTTGCCAAAGAAGCCACTTTTGGCTCCCATTTTAATGTACCATTTCTACTCCAGTCCTAACCAATACTCCTGACTTATCTGAACCGTCGGAGAGTTGTTCATAGTATTAAAGAAGTGTTGTAAATATACGCCATAAACTGCCTTTCTATTGACTAGTCGATGACTAAAGGAGATAGAGCAGCTTTCGTCGCTCGTTATAAAAGCTGGAACCGGCTCCATGTCACGCCCCTGTAAGGACGCCAAAAATAGTCCTGTGATGCTGAATCAAATGGTAGGTACATGTGGTAAGTTTCGGACACCAAGACGATCTACAGCAACACCACCGGATAGTATTTATACATTGTATATGGTACCTCTTTCCTTATAGCCTAGGAAGTTAGGTTGACATTTCTAATCCGACTATGGAGATGGTTTTGCCCTTGTGAGTCTTCATGAAATCGGTTCCCCAACCTCACTCAGAGTTTATGCGAGAATGCAGATAAGGCTAACTACCTTGCCCGTTTCACCAGTAACTGAGCATCGAATACATACGTCACCATTTATTCTGTATATAATTAAGAGCTGTGAGACTGCCCAGATATCGTACTTCAAAGCCCTGTTGGCAGACTAACAATTGATGCTGCAGCAACATCGCGAATGTCGCATATAGAACCAATAATTACAAAATAATGATATGATCCATTCCGCCTCCTACTTCTTTTCCATAATGTTCAGAGTGAATTACAATGCTTGAACAACCTTCAACAACAAGGTCGAGGCCCGTGCTGACAAGCAGCATGGAGTAATACCTGTCCTCGTTGATTAGACCCGCCAGCTCGAAAACTTATAAGTGGCAATGCTCGTAGTGGTGAGTCTCCTTGTACCCTTCTTCCATGGGTAGCTTGGCTTGCAGAATCTGTAGCTCGTCGTAAAGTTGTACTAGTTGTGAGCCACCAGCTCCAGTTCCATCAAGGCGAGGCCGTAGCATGGCCTTGTTGAAGATTTCAGATAAATCACAAGCATATTTTAATACCAAACCATCCCTTTCGAGACGTAGTGGCGCCTTACTGGACGCCCCCCGCGCCAAATTCACTCTGAGAATACTCCATCCTGTCGACTAATTCATACAGCTGAGGTATTTCTGGTGTAGAAAAGAGTAATAGCCGCAAATAGACTAACGAACAAACACTGTGGTATTGTGAGTCTTCACGATCCATCAAGGTGGTAGAAATACAGGAAATGGTTAGACATTGCCACGCTAACCTGTCAAAGCAGAACATGCCCCGAAGGGCTTTTAAGATGGCTCGACGTTTCTCGGGTGTATGGGCATTGTTCGAAAGTGCTCTATTAACCCTCGGCATTATGCGCTCTATCATTTCATAACCCGCAGCACGAAACAGGTTTCCCGCTCGGTCACGGCCCATAATGCAACAATACGAAAACATAATGAGGAGGGCTTGTGCCGTTGGGAGCAAGGGTTTTCCAGCCTCCGAGTCGAGCAATCGTTTTGCTTCAGTAAAGAAGGCCACGCCTAGACTGCGAGTGGATGATGGGTTTGTTGCCAAGGTTGCTCCATAATAGCTCTAAGCAAACAAAATTAGGAAAGGAGGCAATTTACGTACCGCTATAATTTACATACCATTGTAAAGGCGCAAATAGCATTAACTAATAATGCCGAACAAAACCATCCATTTTGAGACGGCTGGGGATTTGCTTGCATATCCTTAAGAAACATATCCCTATTAATAAATGACATGAGAAATCGCTGGTCCTTTTCGAAGAATATGCTGATAAGGCGTTGTAGTGTGCTACTATCAGTAACAGTAGTCCAAGGTGAGGATGCAGCTAGCCTTAGTCGGCTTGGATGTTGAGAAGGGTTCAGTGACTCTGTGGCACCCAGGTGCTTATTCTCAGGCCCAACGTGGAGCAACAGAAGATCGCCATCCCTAATGAGGCGGACCACATCCAAAGGCTCTGACATCTCTCTTATGCGCTTTAGGATATCTACCGCCTCGTTCTATGATCTCGTCTGCAGGTAAGTAAAGAGCTCACGAAGCTGCTCATCAGCTGCTTGTCTAGAGGAAGCGCGAGTCTGATTGGGTTCAGCATTATATTCGCAAGGTATGTTTCGGGTGCTGCATCTATAGCAGACAGGTCGGTCACCACTACACTAGAAATATAGAGCATTAATATTATGCTCGTATATAGCGAAATGGGCTAGAGGTGAAATCAACCTTTGTTTTTGCCTTTTGACAGGCTAAGCATGCGACCAAAATAGGGTGCGGCCTTTGTTCCTCTTCTGGAGCCTTGGGATTGCTCGTCTGCCGAGGAGACAGAGCAGGCAGCAATGGCCGTAAACGAGAAGCCATGAATAATATCGCAACAAGAGCAAAGCGCGCAAGGAACCTACGGGTTGTGTTCTTAGGCGAGGGAGTCGTTGTGCTGAACACACGGGAAGGCAAACGGGGTAAGCGACAATGTCTCTTACATTTCCACGGTCGCCCACAGGCCGAGGACTCTTGAGTAAAAGACGAGCTGTTGAGCCCCAACCTCCTGGAAAAGGCCAGGCAAAAGGGGTTGGATACTGGAAGACATTGTACGGAAACTTAGTATGCCAGGTAATAAAGGCACGCGTTCTTTATGGCCGGTCACAGTTTGTCTGCACTCCTCAAAGCCATAAAGCTCACCATAACGACAGTTGCTCAGGTGACTTGTTACTCCAAACGCTCCTTAGATGTCCAGCTTAAATATACCCCAACAGATTCCAAAGATGATGCTGCTGATACCTGTGGCCATGGAGGCTAATAGGTAGAGGGTCTTGAAATTCCACAGGTCTTCAAAATAGACGCCTCAGCCAGGTGTGCGGCGGTATAGGGGGGACGATCGAATCAGTGCTCCTGGCATCAGTGCTCCTGGTACCTTCGGACTCCAATTCTGGATGCGTGATCCTGCGATTTGTGCTTCTGGGATCAGTCCTCCTGGGATTTTCGAACTCCAATTTTGTATGTGTGGTCCTGCGTACTCATGCCAGGAGTATTGCGCGTGCCAAAATGGATTCTCATTGCACATTGCTCTTCTCCCCTGTACGACGAAAAGTGAACAAACCTGCAGCAGCCCTTGCAAATTCAGTTTTGGCTGACAATGTCGGTGACAACAGCCACTCAAGTGTTGTAACGAACCTGGTGACCCACCAGGAAGCCTTTGCACCTAACCGGTTAGGAGACACCTCCAGAGTGCCAACGCCCCTGTGCGCAGCCCCTCGTCCTAGAAAACCAAGTAGATATGGGAGAAGCTCGCGTGAACGAGAACAAATCCACCGCTGAGACATATTAGCTTTTGGTTCGACCGCATATTTACGCAGGTATTGGTGCAGATGCTGCTGTCAAACGCTCGGCTGCTGGAGTTAGCCAATAAAGTCCACAAGTTTCTGGTAGTGTTAACACTACCAGACTCGTAGTATAAGTTCCTGTGTTCATTCAGGCTGCTCTTCTGTACCAACTTAGCTTGAATGATAATTTTGGCCGCCAAAGGGTCCAAGCTCCTAAGATCGGAGGAAAGGGGGGTGGGGGGGGGGTTAATTGTAGCATCATATTGGCTAACAGTTAACGCCTCAACGCCACCGGATGCTGCTTGGCCATCCCGTGCGGCGAGCGAGAGATCGGACTAAAAGTGTACCAGTAGATCACCAGCCTGTGTATATACAAGCACCAAAACAGCCTGCTCGTGCTTCTCCTACTAGATAACATTATGTCTTACGTCTCTCTCTTCTATCTAATTCCATTCCCACGTGCTCGTAACTCTCCAGGGTATTGAATCTATAGAAACGGCATTCCTCAGCGACGTGGTAGTAGCACGCAATCAGACATTCCTCGCCCATGCCGACGCCACGTTGCGACGTGCTGGGGGGTTCAATGTGGACAAGCGGCAGTTGCCGACGTGTAGCCCGGGACAAATATGATGTCGGGCTGGACGTGGTTATACTTTCTTATCCTCGTGCTCTTCTTGCTTTCCCAGCCATTCTTGTATACATGTGAATAGAGACTCATGATATGATCGCAAACCTCCCTACCAACAACTAAGGACCTCTCTTCTCGTTACGAAAGTCTTGGACTTGAACGACTTGGCGATCATCCGACTAAAACGTGGCTTCGCGCATGTAGCACCAAGGTCGCAATGACAGAGTCGTTGCAACCTCGCATCTACACATCCCTCATCACTATTCTAGTCCCAGCTTTGTTATTAGTCTGCCTACGTTTCTACGCTCGGAGGTTAAAACGTGTTAAATTGTGGTGGGATGACTATTTGGCCGTACTGTCCCTGGTATGCAAGATTCCTTACATAGACTTAACGTGATTGTTACACTCAACGATTTTCTACAGACGGGCATGATCGGCTACGATGTAATTTGTTTTCTCTACGCGGTATCTCCATGTTAGCTGTAGCCTTCTACGTGCTAATCTTATATGTGCCAAAATCCACCATTTTGCCACGCAACAGCCGACATATCGTGTGGCAGGGTTTCAGCTGTGCTTATTGGAATGCGAGGGCCGTTGTGGCAGACACGTGGCTTGCCAGGTGACAATGTGGCGGCTGGTCTTCTGGGTCTCGACAATGGTGCCAATGCTCTCGATGCGCAATATGCAGCGGAAACCCCGTCCTTTATTAAGATAGGGCCAGGGATAGTTTCAAAGATATTTAAAGGACCCACAGGTCCTAGAATCGTGACCTGCTAAATGGGAAACAAAATTATCGCGGCTTAGAATATGATGGCTATCATGTACTTCTTCGCGGCCATAGCGCAACTTACGCCAGCCCTTGCCCAAGGTTTGCGGGCAACGGACTTGCCCGCATGTGCCGTAGGTATAGCCCTTTAAGCCCCAGATAATGTTCTGGCTAATACAAGTTATGCCACAGGAGCTGCGTCTCGCGGACGCCTTGGTGACTTCCAATTGCTCTATTAACAGTGTTGGCTGTCTCTGCGTTGACGCTGCATTACACGCTGGGGTTATTACCTGTGCACGACATAAATGCAAGCCAAAAGACACTCTAGGTACTTACACCAGTGAAAGATACGAGGGAGAGACTCACAGTGAGAGTCAACTAACACTTATTAGTAACTGTCAACCTGACTTCTATTGCCTACGATGCCCCCATTCAAGACGAAAGTCCAAAGGTGGTCCAGCTATCAATTGCATTCGCTTGTGTCACGAGTGTTATTGTTTGTTTACGGCTTTTCCAGCGGGTTTGGCTTGGTAAAGGACTTTATTTGGACGATTATACCATCATGGTATCATTCGTAAGTTCATGCACAACCTTTATTGCCTCCTATCCGACTAACAAGCGCGGTTATTGTAAGATTTTCAAGATAGCCAGCACAGTTCTCCTCGCTATTAACTGTAGGTGCAGGACTTATCGGGCTTAATAGCGTATACTAATAGTATGTAGGTGCTAGAAACAGGTTGGAAAGGGACGTGTGGACACTGTCGTTTGATACTATCACTAGATACCTTCTTGTAAGCTAGACTCGCTTGTAGCTGTAACAGCTAATGCTAACTATGGCGTAGTCCGCGTACGTGCTTAAAGTTATCTATTTTACCCTAGTCTTTACAATCAAATTATTGATACTCGCCTTCTACCTACGGCTCTTTTAAGACCAAATAATGCGGCGTCTTATTGTGGCCACTATGGCGGTCACAGTGTCCTTTCTTATTGTCTTTAGCATTATTGCTATCTTCCAGTGCAAACCTATTGCGTATTACTGGACAGGCTGGGATGGAGAGACAAAGGGATATTGCCTAAACGTGAACGCCCTCCCCTGGGTAAGCGCTGCTGCAAGCATCCTCCTCGATTTGTGGATGCTTGGCTTGCCGCTATCACAGCTTAAGCAGTTACCGCTGCATTGGACAAAGAAAATTAGAGCTGCTCTAATGTTTAGTGTAGGGTTATTATGAGACAGGCCTGCCCCATTAATGTTATGGTATAGCTGATTTCGTTACCACAGCGTTACCGCTATTAGTATCCTCCAGCTTAAATTCCTCATAACGTTTATGAATTCATCAAACTAGACGTGGGATAACGTCCCGATAACCTACTGGTCCGCGGTCGAGTTAAACGTTAGCATATGGTGCGCTTGTATGCCGAGCATGCGCCTCCTTCTTAATCACCTCTTTTCATCAACAAGAGACAGGCTACACAATTCAGCAATAAGCCTCTCACGACACCGTCGCGCAATCGAACCCTCTAATCCAGACCCAAGCTTGGCAATTATACACTTAAGAGGGTTTCAAATCGAGTATTCTAATAAGTGCGAGGCGAGTACAAGAGAGCTGCCTGCGTAACGGTACGCCGTAATGCACACGGACTGTCTCGATAAATACCATTTAACACACCTGTAGCCACGAAGCTACAGAGATAATCCAACTGTCAGCCTTGTTTGTATTCTGATGAGAAGGAGAAGTACTGAACCTGAGGGATCCCACTGTCATGTGGGACTACTCCAAAGGCGCCTAACAAGGGGAAGGGATATCCCGTCGTCCAATTACTAATTTAGGTACTGCGGCTGCCCTGTCGGGCCAGCCGAACTCGTCGCTGGGTTAAAGCCCGCTTGTCTGACAAATTAGCTCCGCTGACAACAATATTTTGAAGTCTTAATAGCATTTGCTCTCAGAGCATGTCCTAACGGATAGTGTCCAAATATAAGCTAGGTAGGATTTGTCTAAGTTAACTATGGAGATTAATATATTAATACAAGCAGATATTCTAGTTACCTAACTATGCGTACCTATTAAGGATTACACTGTCTGTCTCCTGCTTAGATTCTCTGTAGGAGATTTAAGCTAAGAAATTTATTATCCACCCATGTATCCTCTTTAGACGGACAACCATGCTAATATAAAAGGTATTAGTGCTTTCTAGCTCTTAGTTAGGCTCCCAAAATATCTACGCCTGTATTAAAGCCTTGCTAATTTGCCTTAAATTTGCTAAGCTTCTACTTGTCTAGAATGTATTTTCTTAGCTCCTAGATTATAGTAGCATCTAACTATTTTACCAGAAAATTATATTGCCTCTAGCAAGCAAGTAGGCAATCTATTTGGTAAATATCTAGATAGACACTTAGGTAGACTGCTTAAATAGACTGCCGCACTATATTTTCCGTACGTTAATTTAACTGCCCTTTTCTGGTTTTTAGCCTCTAACCCTTAACTATATTTAGCGGTTAATAATCTTTTAGGGCTAGGTTATTCTGGGTTATTAGTGCCTTCCACAGGGTATTACTAGTAAACTGTAACTAGAATATTAAGGTTCTATTCTCTCGGGTGCACTTTAGCACAGCGCGGGCAAGTAACTATTCCTAGTAGTTTATAGCACCAAAATAAGGTCTTTTTGTGTTTATAACAGACGTATTATTGCTGTCTTTTGTTATGCTCTTTCTTAGTATGCGTGGTTTTTAACTTTGCAATAGGTCTAACTCGCTTTTCTGCGATCTAGGATCTTCCGGTTAGAGGGTTATAACCTTACAACGTGTCTATTATGCCACACAGGCTTCTTGCCTCTTGCCGCGGTTTTATTCACCAACAAGTTGCCTTTTAACTGGTAGAGGACAAAGATTATACGTTTTTTTGTAGCCGTAATGCTAAGATAGCCGCTTAGCTATTTCTTTGCACGGCCTACTAAGTTAAGTCACATCACAATAAGTATTTATGCCCTTTTGGCACTCCTTATCTAGTTGTAAATTATTAGGTAATAGGCTAAGGCAAGAAACTAGCAGCATACTATTATCTGCTGCTTAGTATTGCTAATTAGCCTGCGTGAACCTTTCTTGTGGAGAGACTAGACAGCATCCCAACAAAAGTATTTTGTGTATAGCTAGATAAGCTACCCTGTAAGGTTTATCACTTTACAGAACTATTCTGTCCCTACAGCTATAGTCCTTATTAGTATTATAAATCTAACTGCACCAGTCTAACAACATAATGCTAGGATTTTACAGCGGGGAAAGCTAGATAAGGTTAGTTATAGCGGACAAAGGATAAGCTTAGTTAGAAGACTTAGCATACTGCTAATATAGTTCTTTAACGCTTAAAGACAAGATAGGGGTAGTCTGTGCTAAGATGCAATAGAAAGCCGCTATAGCTACATAAGACCCTCCTATAGATATGGACAGCTTAGAGCTTATAGTATTATTATGTTATTAGATTGCTAAAGATACTAATAGATTAGAGTTAGTGCTAACCCCTAAACTCTTAAGAATAGTTAAACTAAAAGGCATATCTGCAGGCAAGCTAGGGGATAATAAATTATAACTTTCTCCCTCCTCTATAACGTAAAGCGTTTGCATTAAACTCTCTAGGCTTGTGTTAGCTAGTATAGAACCTTAAAGCTTAATTTATAAGTGCTTACTAATACCTTCTATTAGATCTTATTAGGCGTTAACTATAAAGGCTATAATCGCAGAGATAGAAGGAAGTAAGTTATTAGGATGTTAGTTATATAATAGGTTTATATATAGGACACTATCTATTGCCTTATTGCTGCTATCTATACCGCAGTTAGAATCAGAATTAGAGGGGATTATTATTATGTCCTCTAGAGTCTACTAGCAATTAAGGAAAGAATAGGCTCTTATAGTTTGTGCTGCTATGTCGGTATAAAAGCAAAAGCACGTGAAGTTAGTTAATCTGTCCGTGTGACGCAATGGCAAGAAACTCTACCTACTATATAACAGCATTATTAAAATGCAAAGTATAGCTGTCCATGCCTCTTATGCAGCAAAAGAGTAAGTAATAGAATTAAGATTAAGAAGTTTTACGCAGGATCATAGGGAGGGATAACCTCTTTATATACCCCTTAGAACCCAGCATAGTATCCCTTATATACTACTAAAGCCTTATTATGCCTCTAAACCTCCACTTATATTATCATATAGTCTATAGGATAAATTCATAGTAACTATTAATAATATTATCTTTACTTATATTTCTTATTTATTAGCTATATACTATGGATCCTATTCTGCGAGTTATATTGTTAATATACAAGAAAATTTAGTGCATATATTCTGCTAAATAAGTAGACACTAGAGGATTTCTAATATATTAATCCATATAAACTATACTTATAGTATATTATAATACTATAGTTAATACCTTATATTAAAGTACCCAGGCAGTATTACTCTCCTTCTATATATTCGTGTAGGTTATAAGATTATCTATACCTACCTTTACCTTTACTTAAACTAATTTATTAGCACTATCTAAGCTATTCACGTTAGGTGTGTTTAAAGAATTATTAGTCTGAGGTTTATTACCGCGCTTGCTATTAGCTTTCCTTGTTTGCCAGACTAGAGAGCTATCTAGAATGGTGCCTCTAGGACTTATTTGCTGGCTAATGCTGCCGAAAAAGTCAATCAGCGGATCTAATTTTAGAAGGCTATTAGCATTAGCAACAAGCAGCTTTAAGATGCCTCTGTTAATTCCAGTCTTATTTGCTACTATCTTCTCTTCTAAATTATCCCTAGCGTTAGCACTACTAACCAAGAGGGGGCTATCCTTAGAGGCATTCTCCAGCCCACCTAAGTCTGCTATACTTATTAGTAGAGAACCCGTGATTGTATCGCCTAGTTTTGCCCATAATAAGTTATAAAGACTAAGTCTAATAAAGTCTTTCTTAGTTATTCTATAAGCGCTATAATCTAGGTTAAAATCTACATTAATGCTGTAAATTTTAGCAATATTTTTAGCCTTAAAAGCATTATAAGGCTTCTTAGATTTAACAGCTAATTTAACTTAAATATTAGTCTTAATACTAGTAAGAGTATAAAGCTTTAATACTAGTATCCTAATAGCACTTAATAAAGGTGCTAAGAAGCTAGAAGCTTTAGCAAGCATTAAGCTAGAGCCTCTAGTTTTAGGTTAAGTTTTATTCTTTGCTAGTGCTTCTTCTATATTATGCTTAGAAATATATTTGCTTATAAGGGGAAGGCTATAATTTGTGTCTATACCGCTATAATTCTTATTTTAATTAAATAAATTATTTAATAAGTAACTAATTTAATAATTAAAAAGCTAGCTAACTTTATAGCAACCTAGTCTGCAAACTATTAGCCTTATATTATCTTGTGATAGGCCATTAAGATTAGAAGTAAAAAGAGAATAACCCTTAGATAACTTTATTGTATAGAGACTATCTACATACATAGGAAGTATCTATAGCTGCGTAATACTAATTTAAGACTTGCTAGGTATTAATATTAGCCTATTACTATCCAAGGTTAAAGATATAGGAGTTAGAGAAGAGATAGCATTTATATTATTAGGGTTATTTAGAGGCATTACTTTAACTTTAGTCTAAAACTTACTGCACTCTGCTGCTCTAGTATAGGGGGTAATAACCTGCTTAATTAAGGTTATAACTGTATTAGACTTTCTTGCTATCTAAGTTAGATATTAAATGCTACTACTGCCTTTTGGTTCTATCTCCTATATATAATCCCTATTATTAGATCTAGAAACTAAAGCTATTTTATCTCTTCCTAGCCTTTGCGTATTCTATGCTAGTTATCTTTACTTATATTAATTATACTGTTATCTAAATTAAAATCTATGTCCACGTTCCTAACGTGAGAAGGAAGTCTAGTTTTTACTGCATATAGGCTATATCTATCTAATATGTTTTCTAGCTAGCTAAACTTATCTTTATTAATGTTACTAAGAAGAGAATTAATATTAATGCCTTTCCTAGTACCCTATTCCGCTAGATAGTTAGATAGGTTAAAGTATTGCGTGATTTCTCTGCTGCTAAGAACTTCCAGGTTATTGCTAGCATTAATAAAATACGCATAGAATTTTATATTTTTGGTTACAGTATTTTAAGTCTCTGTAACTAAGCCAGTTGCCCTAGGAAGTTTATTATTAGAAGTTAACTTCCTGCCCTCTATATCTAATTTAAGTAAGTTACCTTATTTACAATTGCAAAAGCCAGAACTTGCAGGCACGTCCTTAGGGTTATCCCAGGACTCTACCGGATTAATAACAGCATTTAAGTCTAATAACCCAGTTAAATTCCTTATTCTAATAAAGGCTTAAATCTTAATATTAGAATCCTTATAAGAAATTTGCGTTTCTATTTTAGCCCTAGATTTATTATTGCTCTAGGATGTATTAACTGTATTAAGAGATTATAAGTCTAAATTATAGAAGAAAATATTCGCAGGACAAACTTATATTCTAGGAATACTAGTACTTAGGGTTTAGTCTCTAGCCTTATTAGGATTATTAGGATAGCAGTTAGTCTAAGAAATTATCAATATATTATATAACTTATTCTTACAATTAGGTTTATTAATACCTAACTTTAGCCTTTCTTCCCCAGATATCTTTGCAAGATTAGAACTAGCAGGTATATCCTAAGTAGCGTCCTATAGTGTTACTAGGAAATTAGATAAGTTAAGCTTAGGCCCTTCTAGCACAGTTGCTTTAACTGGATGTAATTTAAATGGAATAAATAGCAAATCTAAATCGCGTGGCAGCAAAATACACCTATCTATAAGAGGACTGCCCAGGCGTAACGCTTTAATATTAGTCTAAATTATGCTATTTGCTGCCGCTCTAGTATTAGATGTAAAAGTCTGTATAATAGAAGAGTTCACAAAGATAGCCTTCTTTAATATACCAGCCTAATATAGTTCTCCTTCTATGACTTATAGATTAGACTTTAATAGCGCATATTTAAGATTGGAAGTTAAGGCTAGTGCTTAATTTGTGTGGGTAGACAATAAATTTTTCTCTAACTAGTTTAAAAGGAAGACTTTATTGGTATAATTAATGTGACTATAAGAGTTACGCTTTATTTTGCTGCAAATCTCCTTAGTGCAGGTTACTAGGTTTAGCTATGTGTTAGTAGGAACACAAAGTGGAACAAAAGTAGCATAAATAATTGCATTCCCTATAGTGCTTAAGGAGAAATATATTAAAGTACTGCTTAGCTAGCAAGCAGAGTTGCAAGGCAATAGAGGTAGAGAGACACTAAACCTTAATTAGCTGCTATATAGAACGCTATTGCTAGATATTTGCCAAAATATATTCATAATAACTTATAGTACCCTAAGGTGTAAGTTAGAAAACTTTCTAACCCTTCTTAGTTTGCCTATAATAGGGCCTTCTATATCGCTAGGTTTTATCCATAAACCTTCTTTTAACAGCTTAGAATTTCCTAATAGTAACAGCTTAGGCTCTACTATTCTGCGCTTTATTCGCATATCCTTTTGTGTAAGATTAACCTAATTACTAGCGTATTTTAAAGCATCTTTAGGTAACTTTCTATGCTATAGAAGATAACATATAATCTGTGCTGCGCTAAACTTAAACTCTAGAATTTTAGTAGCAAACTAGGCAGCAAGCCGATTTATTGCACGGTTGCCTATAGCTAGTGCTTTACTCTAGGCAACATAATATTTATCCGGCTTTTCCCTTTTATCTAGCACCTTCTCCTGCGCAAAAGGATCTTTCTTAACCCCAAAAATAAACCTAAATAGGCCCTTTATTAAACTTAGCTATGCGTCTAAGACTTTCTCTTAAGTAGTATAGCTTATATTTTTTGTTCTCTTATCCTTTACATAAAACTAAGTATTAAAGTGCTCTATTTATCTAAAAGTAAACCTAAAAAGGTCTCTTATCACATTTTTGTTAGCTAGCTTAATCTTAAACTTTCTATTAATACAGCTAGGGCGTATAAGAGTATTATCTAACTTATCTTTATAATTTGTGGTTATAAATAATATTTAACCTTCCTGTAATGCTGTACTATCTAAAGTATTTAAAAGACCTAAAAGAGATAGTATACCCTTCTTCTTCTTCTTCTTAGATACATTAGAATATTGTGAGCAATCTATTTTAACTGCATCTATATCCTCTAGCAAAATAACACATCTCTTAGGGAGGCTATTAAAGAGGTTCTCTAACTTTTTATTATCCACATAAGGAATGCTAATAGCGTGAATATTAAGATTAAATTCGCTAGCAATAGCTAAGATAAGGCTTAACTTTTTGGTGCCTAGCAGGCTATATAGTAGATATTCTCTTTAATATAGAATGCCTTGCCTAGCGTACTAAGCTTAAGTTTCTAGGTCTAGAAACTCCCTTATATTGCCAACTAAATCTTGCTTCTAAGTCTCGCTTATAATAATAGTTAATAATAGCTGCTTGTCTTTAATAGCAGTTTTCTTCTAGTAGTTACTATAGTTCCTAAAAATTAACATTTTATTTTAGCCTTATTTTAGGTATTTAATCTGGCATTCTTTAATAAGGTTCTTAAGAACCTATACTAATCTACCCAAGCAAGTAATAGTAATAACCTCTTCTTTATATTATCTATTACTAATAGATTAGGTCTAATATAAAAGAATCTTGCCCTTAAATTAAAACTAAAAGCTCCTATTCTATAGAGATATACAGATTGTGTAACAAGCACTATAATAGTAGTAGATAAAGCTAGGTAGTAGCAATAGGGTATATTGTATTTAAGACTAAAGCTTGCTTCTATATGTGTATATATAAAGCGCTAGTAATATGCAAGCAAAGGAGTAATAATATGCAGTAAAGAGTAGGGTATTACTTATACGCGCGTGCACCTTATAATTATCCCCTCTCTATAGCTAGGCGCCTAAATAGCTTTATTAGCTATCTACTAGCTATTAGATAGTATAATATTATATTATTGCTATAATAAAGTAACCTTTATTATTATAATTTAGTTACTATATAACTAATTATAATATATATAATAATAATAATTTGCCCTCCTATTACTATTATTTTCTTCCTACTATACTATCTCTTTACTATTATATATATAATTTAAGCTTCTAAAGAGATACTAATTACTCCTAATAATACTACTAATTTGCCTCTAAAATAATAACTATTACCTTTAAGAAGCTTACCTGCCTTTATTATCTGTATACTATAGCTAAGAAGTTTAAGAATAGTACGCCTAGAAAGAGTAATATTCTCTAGATATTATGCTATTTCCCTCTTAAGTCTACTACTATTAGAGGTAGTATTAAGATTACTAAATGCTATACCTAGTATAAGAAGCATAGTAATACCTATAAGCTTATAGTTCTCCTAGATTTCCCTTATTTTCTACTAGTATTTACTAATATTTTATTATAAACTCTACCTACTATAGTAGGTAATTTTAATAAACTATAGGCTATTTTAAACTAGCTATAAGAGCTAGTTATAGCTATAATTAACTTAGAAGATAAGAATAATAGATCTTCTCTCTTCTTAGATAAGTTCTAAGCACTTTATGCTAGACTTTTACTAGTAATTATATATAGTTTTAACTATATAGAGACTGCCTATTATATTGCCTTTAGGCTTACTAGCGCTATTAAGGCTAAGTAAGTATATAGCTTTATTATAATAATTCTAGGAGTTTACTTACTAATAGCTATAGTTTAGCCTATTATTACTACCTACTAGCAGTATATTATAAGCTAATAGTAGCTCTAGGTTTCTTATTTCCTACTTCTACTCTATAGAAGTATAGGTTAGCTCTTTCCTAATAAATCTATAGCTTCTTACTAATATTTTAATAGCCTAACTATAAGAAAGAGTTACTAGCCTAGGAGAATAGCTAAATCCTCTATTTATGCCTATATAATCTAGGATACTGCCTCTAGGTAATAGCTATTTACTAGGTTTACTCTCTTGCTAAGAAGGCAAGCAATAAGAAAGAGAATATATACTCTCTAGAGAAGAGTAATAATAAACTTAAAGGGTCTACTATAGACTCTTTTCCTCTTACTTTACCCCCTCTTTAGGGGCATTATATATAGCTTTTATCTGTGTAAAAGGTAGAGCCTTTTTAAGTAAAAGGGAGGTTTAGTTGTGCGCGGAAATAAGATAGAAATAAGGTTATTATACAGATATAATACAAATATAACCTTAATATATATATAGCTTAGGATAATAGGTTATTATATAAGCTATTATCATAGAATATAATTTGGGAATAGTACGGGAATAAGATTATATTATTATTATATTGTAAATTTTAATTAAGGATTAAGTTTAATTTTATCTTTAGAAGGGGAATTCCCTCTTTATATAGTAAAATAATCCTGCTTACTAATAATATATTTTGTCGGGGGAAAAGACACACACCCAGCAGCAAGGCTAGATGTATGGGTTTCGTTGTCTAGGGCCTTTGTAAGCTGGGAGGAATCCAAGAAAGTCAGGGAATTTAGGGAAGTCAGGGAATTCAGGGAAGTCAGGAAGGGAGGGAGGCTTCCAAAGAAATAGTAGGAAGGGAGGCAGGAAGGAACAGCTCTGTCAAGTAAAGTCAAGTCATATTATGAACAAACAGCTATGCAGCCAGAAGGTTAAAGATCTAAAAACTAGCTAAAGCTTGCAATTGGGTTTTTTATCCACAGAATAAGTGGGTCCCCACGTGATCAAATGTGTGGCCTAGGCTAGCGTGGCTTAGCGTGGCTTAGCGTGGCTTAAAAGTCCTCTATAGCTGTGTGCACTAAACCGCCCACATAATATAAGCATTCTTATTGGTAGACTTTTGTAAGTACCCTTATTGGTTAAATTTGCTTGTGGTATTCTTCTCTCATAGAAGCTCTTTCTCTTACAGATAGCTTTCCTATTTATTTATATTTATAGGCACTAGCGTTAATAAAGTAAAAAGTTCCCGCGTTAGGTAGGATAATACTTACTAAATAAAGAAAAAGACGCATAAATCTTTTAATTATAAGCGTGATATCTATGTAGCTTTCTTAGCAAGGTAAAATTATTACATGCTAATTTGTTAGTTTAAGTTTCTTATTAGCTTAACTTTTATGCAGTTTTCTTGTTAATTTAATGTTTATGCGTTAGCAGTACTGCTAGCAGTTTTATACCTAGATAGCCTCTCTATTTATTTATATTTGCAGGCTCTAGCGTTAATAAAGTAAAGTTAGGTAGGATAACACTTGCTAAATAAGGAAAAAGACACATAGATCTATTAATTTGTGTGTAATTGTTAGGAAGGGTGTTTAAATAAGCAGAGTGAGGGATAAGGGAAGTAATCTTGTATTTATAGCAAAATAGTAGATATCTGGCAGTTAGAATAGTAATAGTCTTAATCTCTAACCTTTCTTAAAACCCTAAAGATCTCTTCTTCCCTTCCTTTTATACTAGGAGTAGGGTAGCAGTATAGTGTCTGCTACTCACAGTTAGCCCCTCTTAGGGATAGCTTCTAATAGAGTTACCCTCCTTTTATTGTAACTATGCTTAGTTATAGCTATATTGCTAGTAACTTACAGCTATAAATAGCTTCTAGCCCTAGGATATCTAGTTAGCTGCTAATAGGTGCCTAAGCAGCTATTAACTTTACAGCTATTAGCTATTAATCCTAATCCCCTAGATATATAAGCAGGACCTTCCCCCCTTTCTTTCTTTCTTTCTTTCCTTCTTTCCTCCTTTATCCCCTCTTATTCTTGTGAGTACTTCTTATAGTAGCAGCTTGCTAGCGCTCTTACTATAAGTTAGCTATATAATAGTGCTAATCCCCTTAATTTTTAATAGAATTCCTATATTTTTATAATTTCCTATCCTAAAATTTTATTAATCTAGTAGGTACTCTTTATAGTTCTAGTAGCATATTTACTGCTAACTAGCTATTAGATCTCTATACTTTATTGCTAGACTGCCTGTAAGATTATGCCTAGGAGTACTCTAGCTATAATAGGAATACCTACTACCCTAATTAAGAAATATACCTCTTATAGGTAGGTTTTTTATTATTCTTACTATATATATAGTACTAACTAGTAGCTAGCTTAAAGGTAGGATGCTACTAGTAGTATACTTACAGGATAGCTAACTAGAAGTTCTATTCTGCTAATATTACTACTAATAGTACGCCTAAATATAAGGCAAAAAATCTAGGCATCCTAGTTATATATATACTAGTAGAGAGCTATAAGTTAGCTGCTAGGTTACTACTTACTCCTACTAACTACTTAGTAGCTAATACTATAAAATATGCCTATTATTTTAAAAATAATAAGCTATATATTCCTATAAGTACCTATATTACTATAGCTTATTTGCTGCTAACTAGTAGCTAGCTTAATTCCTATGCCTTTTATGCCTATAAGGCTACCTTTATAGCTAAGAATGCTATTAATAAAGAAGAGAATTAGTACTATAGTAATATTAACTTTCTTACTGCTTATAAGAAGCTAGTTTACGCCTTAGCTAAGAAGAAAAATAAGAATAAGAAGGGATAGGCCTACTATACTTAGATTAAAGTAGTAGCTACCTATAAGGCAGTTATTAATAAACACGCTATAATCTTATAGCTATATAAGGTAACCTAGGTATAAGCTTTCCTAGAAATTATAAATTACCTTTACTATATATATAAAAATAGCGCTCTAGTAAGTCTAATAATATAGGTTTATAACTATAGCCTTACTACTAACTTATAGCTAGTTCTCTAAATATTATAAGCTTCTTCTAGCTTATATAGCACTACTCTTAGTGCTAATTAAGCTAGATAAGCTAATATACTAGTTAGAGGTAGAGAATGCTAAGGGGGAGCTTAAGTAGCTAAATAGTAGTTAGGTAGTAGCTAGAAGAGCTATTTTAATAATTATATCTTTAATATTTTGCCCTAGAAATTAAATTTTTATTTTTAGCTCTACTTAGCTATTCTATTATAATCTTACTACTAACTTACTATAAACCTATTTATTATAGTTATTTAAAAGCTCTTAGGTATTAAAATCTTAGCATAATAGCTAGGAATTTTCTAAGGTATTATATCCTACCTATTTTACTAGGTAGTAGCGCCTTTTTCTGTTGTATTTATAGGTAACTATCTATTTAACCTTATACTTAGGTATAGGCTCTAAAGCGCTATCTTATAACTAACTTATAGCTAGGGCCTTCTTTATATTTCCTTAAAAAGGCTCTAAATTAGAGACATAGAAAATGCTATATATTTAGGTGCTCTTAGGCATTTATAGCTAATATACTATATAGTAGTCCCTAATTAACTAAATAATACAGTAAGGTTCTAGGTATTTAGCTATAAGCTTTCTACTAGAATGCTATAGGTTAATATTTTTAGTAGATAATAGCATATAGTCTCCTTCTTAGAACTTTATAGGGATATACTTATAGTTATAATATTTAGTATATTTAGCTTATATACTGCTAAGTAGTTACTTAATAGACTAATAGTAGGTTTATAGCTCTAGTATTCTACTTTTAGCTTGCTTATTAATAATATTAAGGGGCTTAATAGTATAACTTAGTCTCCTAGGGGTAAATCCTTATAGCGCTTCTGCTAGAGAGTAGCTATATACTATATAATAGCTAGTATTATAAGTAAATTATACTATTAGTAGGCAGTCTAGCTAGTCTATCTGCTTAATACTTCTAAAAGCTCTAATATAGTGCTCTAGAATTTAATTTAAGCGCTTAGTTTAACTATCTATTTAAGGGTAAAATACTATACTAAGCTGCTACTTAGTTGCTAAGAGGTAGTAGAAAGTCCCCTAAAAGCTACTAGTAAAGGTTATACCTTAATCTATTATAATTCTCTTAGGCATACTATAGTTCTTAAAGATTTAGTCTAAGAAGATAATAGTAAGTCTATTACTAGTAATCTACTTAGATACTAGTTTATAAATAGTATACTTAGAGAATTAATCTATAATAACTAAGATAGAATTATAAACCTTATTTCTATATATACTTATAGGGGGTAAGCTAGTAATAAAGTCTATTAATATCTCCTAAAAGGGGCAATCTAGTATAGGGAGAGCTATAAGTTTACTATATAAGCAGTATAGTCTTAGTTTTAAGACTTAATAGTTTAGGTAGGTACCTATATAGTCTTTAATCTACTTCTTTATGCTCTACTAGTAATACTAAGCTATAAGCCTATATAAAGTCTTACTTACTCTATAATGCCTAGCAGCTAGGTTATTATAAACTAGTAGTAGTAACTCTTTTTATAGACCTTCTAGAATATAAATATAGCTCTTATATAGGAGTAGTCTACTTATGTTAACTCTCTAAGGCCTATGCCTTTAGGTTGCTACTTTTAAGTTACTTATAAGTAACTCTAGTTATTAGGCAATAAAGGTATCTCTCTATTGCGCCTCTAATAGTGCTTCTAGGATAGTAGGAACTCCTATAGGCCTCTTACTACCTAGACTATCTATTATAGAGCTTAATTTAGTAGAGACCCTCCTAATAGCTAAAAGTTATACTATAGTACTCTAGCAGACTAGCTACTTTATAGCTAGTCCTAACTCTACTAGCTAGGAGCTCTATTACTTATAAAAGGTAACCTTATATCTTATAGTATAAGTGTTACTCTTTTCTTTGCTAGCAATAGATTATAGCTTTAATATTTTGCAGGTAGGCTAGGTGCGCTTGGCATTATAGCTCTCTTGCTGCTTATAATATAATAGGCTAAGCCTAATAGTAGCTTGGCTTGCGCTCTTGCCTTTATCTCTAACCTTATTACTAGTAACCCCTAGCAATAAGTAAGATTAGCAGAAGCAAGCTTATAAGCCTATAAGAGCTCTATAAGCTCTTATATTCTTATTCTCTTCTTTCTTTCCTTCTTAGCTTTAGATACTTATTCTAGTTATTCTAGCTAGTTATTAATATACTTGCTTAAACTATTATATTATCTAAAGCTCCTTTCTAAATTCCTGTAATTAATTATATTGCGCTTCTATATGTATTATAACTATATTAGAAAGTACTATATTTAATTAATTAATTAACTTAGTTAATAGAGATTTACTTATATAGCTATTTAAGATAGCATATAGAGTACGTGCTTAAGGCATCTAATTAACTAGACGCTAAGTAAAAGCCTAAGAGGGAAGTTTATATCCCTATCTTGCGGTATTGCCTACTAACTTAAGAGGCATTTAAGAGCTCTATAGTAAGATTACTATAAGCAGGAAACCTATAAAGACCCTAGTAGACCTAGGTTAGCAGAAAAGCTCTTAATAAATAAGCGGTATTATGTCTCTATAATAGATCTTAGATTAAGATAGCAGAGAGCTCTCTAAAGAGAGAGGCAAATTATCTGGTAAAAGCTTATAAAAGCTATAGAAGATCTCTATAATAGAGATATGCAAACAAATAAGTTACCTAATAAAGAGATAACTTATAATAGAAAGTAATAGCTAGAAAGGAAGCCCCTAAAGTTAGATCTCTTAGATGCTAAGGCAAATAATATCTTAATTTATAGAGTCTATATAAGCCTTACGTATTAAACGTAAAGCTAACTAAGAAGAAACGCAAAATTAGATATAAGCTCTATAATTTGCAATTACCACCCTAAACCTAACCTCCTTAGGGGATATTACTAACCTAATGCCCTAGAGATTAGGTCCTACGCCTCTAGTATTAAATACTATCTTACTGCTGCCTATTACTCCTAATAAAGTGCTACTAGGCCTCCTACTAACCAAAAAGAAGGCTACTCTACTAGATCCCCCTTAATTTAAAGGAAATTAGCTAGGCTTCTAGGCGTAGCTTAGTGAGATTAGAAATAAGCTTTAAGTAGATAGCCCTACTATTAGAAGTAAACCTAACTAATTTGCCTATATCTATGTAAGGCTAGGCAGATAACTATAAAGAATAATAATTGCTTATATGGAAGCTAGAGGGAGCAATAGAATATCTAACCCAGACTAATATTTATAGTACCTAGAGGAATATTATAGTAACCCTAACGTGAAGGCTAGGGCTATAGAATGCCTTAGGTCTCTAAGATAGAAGGATAATAAAATATTTGCTATATTCCTGCCTAAGTTTAAGAGAGAGCTAGCAGACTTAGGAGGGAGCTCTTAGCTAGAAGACGTAAAAATTAGTTACCTAGAAGTATTAGTTAATGCCTAACTCTGCCGCATAGCTATTTATATAGACCTTAACTAAATAGGATATCTTGCCTAGGCATAGACTTTACTAAAGGTCTCTTTATATTTAGAGGGAATTAGTAAAATAGAAGAACTTTAACGCGACAAATAGTTAAACAGGCAACCTAAAGAATAGCACTAAGGGTCTAAAGGGAAGAAGGTATTATAACTACCTATTAATAAGAAAGAAGCTCTAGACTAAATAGACTGGGAACTAATAAGAGTAAATATAGCAGAAAGCAAAATAGCTACACACAAAATAAAGGATACTAGAAGTATTACTTGCTACTGCTATAACTAACTAGGTTATATTGCTAGAGGCTATAGGGGAGAAATTAAGGATATAAGTAAGAGGAAATATCCTATAGGGTATAAACCCTCTTAGACTATAGCTATAAGAGTATAGGCTAAGAACTCTAATAATTCTAAACCTAGTAATAATAGATAGGAAAGCTCTTATAAAATAGCTTTAGACTAGGATTTAGAAAATAAGTAGCTTCTAGTTAAAGGCGCAACTAGAAGCAGAAATTAGCTAAAAAGGACTAAAATAAATAGAGAGACTAAATAGATAGTAGGCCTTTCTATATTAATATAGAACTTAATAGGGAATACTATATAACTGCTCTTATTAACTATAGATACCTAAATTATAGTATAATTAAAGAGGCTCTTATCTAAAAACTCTAGCTATTATATATTATTATTCCTTTCTAAACACTTAAATAAGTAGTAGGATTTATTTCTAGGGCAATCTAATATATTTTATATATAGATATTAATATTAATAGCTACTAGAAAAGCTATACCTTCTTCTATATTATACTAGGCTAGAAGGAAGATATAATATTAGGGAG